>NC_141025.1:7677500-7682500 GCF_052040795.2 Danio rerio | reverse complement strand
TCGTAGAAAGGTGAGAAATGTTTGAGTTTAATACATATACTTAAATTAATATATAAGCTAAGAGATGAAGTTAAAGATATTTGTGCAATGCATTTATTTATAAATTATATTTGTAAATAAATGAAGCAGGAGCGATGCGAGAGGCGCGCTGGTATGTTTTCAGCGCGCATGCGTCAGTTTGTTTTTGATTGCATTGCTTTCACCAGTGTTGGTTCGGTTACACAGAGAGAATAACATCTTTATATTAAAGCTGCAAGCAGCGATGATAGGGACCTCGCACCCGGGCTCACCGCCGCCCGGTGGCCTCAGGATAATAGAGAACAGCGAACAATAATATTTTAAGCCGATATATACAAAGAAGCCGAGAAAATCACAGATTTATGCCAAACTTCCTCCTGTCAGCAGGTGGCGCTATGACTGTGACTCAAGATTGGTATGTAGATGTCTTCAGGAGAGGAATCTTATCAACCATGTGAAGTTTCAGTCAGGTCGGACGTTGTTTGGCTGAGTTATAAGCCAAACTTCTTGTTGCCAGCAGGTGGCACTTTGACTGTCTTAATGTTGGTATGTGTCAATGTTGGTATGGTGTGTGCCAATTTTCGTGCATGTGCGTGATTTGTAGATCTGGGGCTCGTCCGTTAAATTTTTCTAGGTGGCGCTGTCGAGTCATTTTGCCACACCCACTTCCGAGACCCATAATAAACGTAAATTTTCACCACTTCTGAGGCGTGTGCAAAGTTCCGTGAGTTTTCGGGCATGTTTAGCCCCTCAAAATCGCGATTCATTCCGGAAAAGAATAATAATAATAATAATAATAATAATAAACGGAGCAATTCCAATAGGGCCTTGCACCGTTCGGTGCTCGGTCCCTAATAAAAAACGGAGCAATTCCAATAGGGCCTTGCACTGTTCGGTGCTCGGTCCCTAATAATGATAAACGTCTTTAAAACCGTCTTTATTATAACCGAATACATATTCCACAGAGATGATTTTACTGCTTACTTTTTCATACTTCAGCCTCCACATCAAAGTTCCTGACAGCAAAGAAGGTCAAGGTGCTCCCCGGGATTGGCCAGCCCAGTCACCAGACATGAACATTATTGAGCATGTCTGAGGTAAGAAGAAGGGCGCATAGATGATGAATCCAAAGACTCTTGATGAACTCTGGGAGTCCTGCAGGAACGCTTTCTTTGCCATTCAAGATGACTTTATTAATCAGAGATTTGAGTCATTGCAGAGATGTATGGATGCAGTCCTCCAAGCTCATGATGGAGTCAGACACAATATTCATTCTGTCTCCACTGCAGCAGGACTTTATATTCTATACTGGACATTATTTCTGTATTATATTTCGGTAAAATAATCGTAATCTAGAGGCCTTTGCCTTTCATTTAAGCTACCTCTAATACCAAAAGATCAACAAGTCAGGATATCATTTGTTGTTCCTAAAACTTGGATAGACCACAAAACTTTTTTCAGGAAGTGTTTATATTATTAGGTTACATTGTCATATATTGACCCTTTGCGTTTAAAAAAACTGGGTTGTTTGGAACACGTCAAAGACATTTTGAAGGACTTTGAAAAATGGTAACCATTGACTTCTATAGTATTTTCTTTTTCCCCACAATGGATGTCAACAATTACTGGTCTTCAACATTCTTCAAAATACCTTATTTTGTGTTCATAGAATCAAAAAACTCAAACTGGGTAAATGTTAGTAAATAATGAGAGATTTTTAATTTTTGGCTCAAATATTGCTTTGAGGCGCAGTAAGAATGGCGAAAACAAATTATTCAAAGACCCATGCTATGTAAAAATATACAGACTAATTCTGGCGCCCATTATTATATGGCCAAAAAGACGACAATATGTCCATATTATAATGTCTATATTAATATATAAAGACAATAAATGTGTTTATTATAAACGTATAAATGCTTAGTTTTATGATCAAATCTCTGTTGCTTTAATTGTGAGGTAATACATATGCACTGATGATTAAGAGATGAAAAACACTGCTTAAAATGTTGATGGATCACATTTGACATTTGAATAAAATATCATATGGATAATCAAGTTATTTCAAATCAACTCATCTTGAAATGTTGCTACAGGTGTAAAAGTTATTATTAAATTTACTTTAAAAAAACAATCCACATTCTGTGCAAAAAGGCTCAACCTTACTGTAGGTTTTACCAACCTTTCTATTGTTTTCCCCACCGTGATGCCTCACTTTTCAAAGAATGTAGAAAACAGTGTTGGATAAAGTTACTTTTAAAAGTATTTATTACAATCGTAAGCCTATCTTAATATTTTAATTGCCATGTTTCCAGTATGAATTAGCATGTTGCTAGTATGTTCATTGTATGATTAGCATGTTGCTAGCATGTTTTTAGTATAGATTAGCATGTTGTTAGCATGAATTTAGTATGAATTAGCATGTTGCTAGTATGTTTCTAGTATGGATAGGTGTGTTGCTAGTATGTTCAATGTAAAGTCAACGGCTGCATCCGAAACCGCCTACTACTTAGTAGGTACTGCATTTGAATTTAAACGTACTACTCGGCCGTTAGAATAGTACGCTCTATACAGTATGAATTTGAAAAGTATGAATGGAATTCGGACGTACTACATCCTCCACTTTGTCATGGTCACGTGACCTACCTGCGTCAGTTGTGTCACACTTCCATTCAAGAATTCTCTTGCAGGTTTATTATGGGATAGCGCAGCATGCATGGGATGCGAACTCCAGAATCTCGCCGGAAGTAGTAAGTCATCTGGGTACTTCTCGCATACTGATTTTCGAATTCTATGAATTCGGACATACTACTCGGCTCGCATACTGATTTTAGCGTACTATACAGTATGGAAGGATGCGGTTTCGGACGCAGCCAACAGCTGTTTCTCAATTCCAAGAATGCAGAGAACGGACTTGTGTTCTTGTGGAGACTGGTCTTCCTAGGTGTCTTTTGAGGAACGAACTCAAGAGACCACGAGAACAGAGAACACGTCCTTAGAGAAATGAGATGCTGCGTTCTTCCTGATGGTCACATGACCTTCACGCGTTTTAAATGGTAAATTATTCAAACATTACAGCATTTTGTTTTTCCCCTTTTCAAAATACATACCTTGCATAAAAACATAAATATACTCTGCACAATATGAATAAAACAGATTTTAATATGAATTTTAGCAAACAAACACCCTTAATGTGTTTATTCCTTTATTAAGATGTCCATGGTAATGTTTATATTCACCGTTTCATTTAGGGAAACTCCTGAAGTAAATAAGTTAAATCTCTGAACTTTAATAATATATCTAGATAAAATGCTGCGCTTCCCACCTCCAGTCGCAATGACTTCTGGGACTTCTAGAGCGAGTTCGATGCTCAAGTCTGCATCGGTGCGTCCTCGATATCAAGATCACATCCAGGAAGTTTCACGCATCCTCCGTATTTGTGGTCTTGAGAATTGGAACTGAACTTAGGCAGCTAATGATGACGTTGCACAAGGATGCAAGACCGCTGAAGAACGCATATTGAGAAACAGCCAATGGCAGTTTTTTTACAATAGAAGTCTATGGGACAGTTACTAGGGTGCCGTAAGTGGTTGCTAGGGTGCAGCTAGTAAGTTGAAAGGTGATCAGTGATTGGCAGATTGGGAGTCTGAGTTAAATGAGCTCAAACTTAAGTCAGTATGACAGAGTTAAGAGGTCACAAAGTTTGGTCCAGTGTTAAGTTAATGGGACTTTTCAGAATTTCCCAGGTTAGTTTTCGGAAAACCGTAAGTCGGATCAGTTGGAAAAAATATAGCAACCCTAGTCAGACCAGTTAGGAGGTTTGGTGTTAGTTTGGTGGTTGTAGTATAAATGGTCAAGGAGGAGACGCATATAGTAATTAGTTTCAGAAGAAGAATATTAAGTTTGTTTAACAGTATGTTGGCCACCAAAATAAACATGAATAGAATTAGTGTAACGGAGGCCAGCTAGTAAGTGCTGTGCAGCTAAACATCACTACTCTGACCTCTAATTGTGCTCTAGCGACAGATACTGAAGCCATGGTATTTGGCCTCCTTGGTAGAGCAACCGACTCCCATACGAAAGGTCGCCGGTTCCATCCCACCTTGGATCGGGTTGGGTGGTGTAGGACTGGTGGGGTTACATTCGTGCCGTGACTAGGATGGGAGTGAGGTTTAGGGGGTGAGTGTAACGGAGGCCAGCTAGTAAATGCTGTTCAGCTAAACCTCACTCCTCTGACCTCTAATGGTGCTCTAGCGACAGATACTAGAGGCCATCGCTGCGTCCGAAACCGCATACTTCCATACTAAATAGTACACTAAAATCAGTATGCAAGCCGAGTAGTATGTCCGAATTCATAGAATTCGAAAATCAGTATGCGAGAAGTACCCGGATGACTTACTACTTCCGGCGAGATTCTGAAGTGCGCATCCTATGCACGCTGCGCTATCCCATAATGCCCCGCGAGAGAATTCATAAATGGAAATGAGGCGACGCAACTGACGCGGGTAGGTCACGTGACCATGACAAAGTGGCAGATGTAGTACGTCCGAATTCCATTCATACTTTTCACATTCATGCTGTATAGAACGTACTTTTCTAACGGCCGAGTAGTACATTTAAATTCAAATGCAGTACCTACTAAGTAGTAGGCGGTTTAGGACGCAGCCCATGTCCTTGGCCTCCTTGGTAGAGCAACAATTCCTGTACGGAAGATTGCTGGTTCGATCCCAGCTCGGACCGGGTTGGGGGGTGTTAAAAGTTACCATTAAAAGTTATAGTCATGGATATCCAAAAAACTGAAGCACCATTTTGATTCAACACAACAAATCTACTCGCGTGCATTCATGAGCTCACCTCTGAATCAAAGAACAGTCTAAAATGTGGTACAAAATGACTTTATTAAAACATTTTCTCAGATTAAAATTTAATAACTAGAAAATGTATTCCCACATGGGCTAAATCTGACAGGTACTACGTTGTCG
>NC_141025.1:7662500-7672500 GCF_052040795.2 Danio rerio | reverse complement strand
TGCCCCAGCAAGTCAGTTTCAAACATAAAAAAGTAAAAAAAAAAAAAAACTTTGTGTCTGTTTTGTGGCAGGCAGATGACAATAGCAGGGCTGTATCTTTTAGTATTATATAGAATACCTTTGTTCTGCCAGATCTCCCAGGCAGGGTTTTATTAAGATTTATTTAGCTAATTTTAGTTTTTGGAATTCTGTGCATTGGAAAGAAGTTCTTTCAGAAGAAGAACAGTTTTTTGAAGTATTATTTGTTTTTATTCTGTCTATTCAGTGTCCTTCAACAAGAACGGTGGTGGTGGGGTTCATAATATTCACAATGGTATTTTATTAGTTGTTGGTTTAACCATGGATGAGATAATGGCTTCTATGTTATTTTCTTTTCAATGACATTTCTTACCACATGTTCAAAAACAACAACCAATATTGCATGTCTATAATTTATATAATGGGTATAATTAAACAATACTTTCACTATAACGTAAATTAGAAGTGTAATAGAAAATATATATCTATTTTTGCGCCATTTTGAATTTTACTCGAATACAAATACAAATACTTTTCCCCCCTCAACAAATATAAATACAAATACAAATACCGGCTGCTCCGCACATCCCTAATATACATATATATATATATATATATATATATATATATATATATATATATATATATATATATATATATATATACAAACATATATACATATATATATATATATATATATATATATATATATATATATATATATATATATATATATATATATATATATATATATATATATATATATCAGGGCGCAACAAAAGGGACTGCCTTGGCCAGCGAGTGAGATGCTCTGGACAGTAGACAGGATCGCGTTACTGGCCCTATCGGGCCACTGATGCCCTGTCACTAAAGTTTAATTTGGCTGTGACTATCTGTCAATTGCGTGCCAAAACTGTCAGAATCGAGAAACAGTTTGTGTTTTTAAGCCTTCAGACGCCACCTTCTCGGTTCCTCTTATTTGATTGGATGTTGTGAGCACGTTATTTTTTTTCGTAACAACCAGTACAGTGAAGAGACAGCAACATGGCATCAACAACACGTAATGATGCTAAAGGAAAACATTTGTTTGTAACATCTTGGAAGCAGACATTTATGAGGGTACAGCATGACTAAAAAAATTTAAGTGATTTTTGTACAGTTTGCAGTCAATTTGGCAGGTCAGCGATCTTTTGTTTTGCAATAAAATACCTGCACATTTTTCTACTTTTGTTTGCAAAACACTTTGAATTTTGCTCATTATACATTTATTACATTTTTTTTTAATATTTAAGTTCTAAATTTCAAACAGTTTGACACATTCTTTTTTAATTTGTGGCTAAGAAATAGCTATTAACTTTTTTTTGGTGGGGCCAGTGAAAATATTGGCAGGGCAAGTAAAAATCTGAACCACTGGTCCGATGGGGCCAGTAGAAAAAATCCTTAGCGTTGAACCCTGTATATATATATATAGCGTTGAACCCTGTATATATATATATATATATATATATATATATATATCTATATATATATATATATATATATATATCTATCTATATATATATATATATATATATCTATATATATATCTATATATATATATATATATATATATATATATATATATATATATATATATATATATATATATATATTTATATATATATATATTATTATTATTATTTTTTTTTTGAAAAAACAAATAAATTATATATAATTTTAGATAAATAACAGTATTATTGTTATTCTAAATAAATAACAGAAATTAATCCTAAATGTAACTGAAAAAAATCTAAAGGCACAACTGGAGTGATGCTAAGATCATTTAAGAAATCTTTTGCATAAATATTAATTTCATTTGATTTACAAATTTTGGGTCGCCACAGCGGAATGAACCGCCAACTTATCCAGCACGTTTTTTACGCAGTGGATGCCCTTCCTGCCGCAGCCCAACTCTGGGAAACATCCACACACACTCATTCACACACATACAATACAGACAATTTAGCCTACCCAATTCACCTGTACCGCATGTGTTTGGACTGTGGGGGAAACCGGAGCACCCGGAGGAAACCCACGCAAACACAGGGAGAACATGCAAACTCCACACAGAAACGCCAACTGACCCAGTTGATCAGGCTCAAACCAGCGACCTTCTTGCTGTGAGGCGTCAGCACTACCTACTGCGCCACTGCATCGCCTGACAAAATTCGTGTTTACGAAATATAAAACTGATAAACATTCAAAGCTTGCAGTTTCACTTCTGCCTAAATGGATCACTTATTTTTTTCACATCACCTCATACTTCAGTTTCTTATCAAATCTTGACCAATTGAATGCTTTCTAGTATCTGACATGCCCCGCCCCTTCTCATTTGCTTATCATTAATGTGCTTGACCTCAACCACCCTCACTGGCAGAGCCGTGATAAAAACAAAACCCCATTGGCTGTTTTTTTAAAAAGGGGAGGAGTTACACTGTATCCCTTCATGTGTCAGTTTTCAGATTTTGTCAAACCTCGAATAACAAATGCACATTTCAAAGGTCTCTTTAACTCTAGTGGAGCTGTAAAATGAGATTTTACCAAAAAGTGGAGTGTCTTCATAACTTTAATGAGTTACCTAGTTCTTTCAGCAGGTCTGTGTTCAGCCGTCCCGGACGTTCTCTCTCCTCCACCGAGAAGCCGAATGAGGGGACTCTGTGGAAGAGCTTGAACGCTTTAACCACAAACTGTTTGTCATCAATGAGGTGGTAACAGTCCGTGTCGGGGTCTGGATGTACAGTTCTGCCAGGACGCTCCTGCGGGTGAAGGGTTTCACTGGCGGTGGTCAGAGCAGGACTGAGACGCCCCTCTTCAGGACACTGCTCATCGGACGGCTGCAGTTCATGCACAGCATACGGAAAAAGCAACTGCGAGCCAGACAACTGCAACGCCACACGGATGAAGAGTCTCAGTCCTCGCGGGCCGTAAATGTCCACACAGGGCGGAGGCTGATCTGGCTGAGGGTTCAAATTCAGACTGATGGTGCACAGCAAACCGGGAAGACCAAACAGATGGTCTCCATGTAGGTGCGATATGAACACCTTGCTGATTTTACCTGACAGAACATGGGAAACATGGGTTATTCTGCTAGATATGAAGCTTCACAGTTAATAGTAGCAAGAATGTCTTAAACCAGTGGTTCTCAAACTGTGGTACGTGTACCACTAGTGCAGGGGTCACCAATCCTGATCCTGGAGGGCCGGTGTCCCTGCAGGGTTTAGTTCCATCTTGCCTCAACACACCTGCCTGGATGTTTCAAGTATACCCAGTAAGACCTTGATTAGCTTGTTCAGGTGTGTTTGATTAGGGTTGGAGCTCAAATCTGCAGGACACCGGCCCTCCAGGAACAACTTTGGTGACCCCTGCACTAGTGGTACGCAGGCTTCCTTCTAGTGCAGGGGTCACCAGCCTCGGTCCTGGAAGGCCGGTGTCCCTGCAGGGTGTAGCTCCAACTTGCCTCAACACACCTGCCTGTGTGGCTGTTTCTCAATATGCGTTCTTCAGTGGTCTTGCGTCCTCGTGTTCTCGTGCAACGTCATCATCAGCTGCCCAAGTTCAGTTCCAATACTCAAGACCGCAAGTACGGAGGACGCGTGAAACTTCCCGGATGTGATCTTGATATCGAGGACGCACTGATGCAGACTTGAGCACCGAACTGGCATTGGAAGTGCCAGAAGTCATTGCGACTGGAGGTGGGAAGCGCAGCATTTTATTTAGATTTATTATTAAAGTTCAGAGATATCACTTATTTACCTCAGGAGTTTCTCTAAATGAAACGGTGAAAGTAAACATTAACATGAACATCTTAATAAAGGAATAAACACATTAAGGTTGTTTGTTTGCTGAAATTCGTATTAAAATCTGTTTTATTCATATTGTGCATTATAGATTTATAATGTTTTTATGCAAAGTATATATTTTGAAAAGGGAAAAACAACAAATCGTTGTATGAAGGCTGTAATGTTTAGGTAATTTCCATTTAAAAGACGTGAAAGTCACGTGACCATCAGGAAGTACGCAGCATCTCAATTCTCATAGGACGCGTTCTCTGCCCTCGTGGTCTCCTGAGTTCGTTCTTCCGAGGACACCTGGCAAGACCGGTCTCCACAAGAACACAAGTGCGTTCTCTGCGTTCTTGGACTTGAGAAACAGCCAGTGTTTCAAGTATACCCAGTAAGACCTTGATTAGCTTGTTCAGGTGTGTTTGATTAGGGTTGGAGCTAAAATCTGCAGGACACCGGCCCTTTAGGAACAAGTTTGATGACCCCTGTTCTAGTGGTACGCGGAGGAATTGCTGAATAATTCAAGTAAAAAATTAACACACTTTTAACCCTTGACGCATACGATAACAACAATGTGATCAGGAAATTGATTCTAATAAGCTAAACCTTTTATTTTATTTTTAATTTCCTAATGTTTATTATGTATTCTGAAGCTAAACCCCTCCCCATATTTGTACCGGTTGTTGAGGGCGTATCCTGTATTTTTATATCCCAAAATTGACAGGTACGGTTTAATGACTTGCTTTCTTGACACACAAAGCCTTTAACACGCAGTAAGCAGACCTAATTTCTAAATTAAATATGTAAATCCAAATCATACATTTAAGGTTAATGTTAAGATTTCAAAGACATACAAGTAAATCAGATGCAATATCGATTTCAATTCTTTTTCAAAAACATTTTATACATGTTCCTTCTCCTTTATGGCTCCTACACTCTGGAATAGCCTTCCTAATAACATCCGAGGCTCAGACACACTCTCTCAGATCAAAACTAGATTAAAGACCTATCTGTTTAGTAAAGCGTACACTCAGTGCATCACTTAGCGGGTATCACACAAGTGTCTACATCTTGCTTATATACACTATGAACAGCAGCTACGCTAATTATTCTCTTTATTTCTTAATTTCCACCTGGGCATACTCATCCAAAGGTCCTCAGATTATGCAGAGTCACTGATTGGATCCAAGACCAGCGACGAGATGATCCCATGGTCTCCATATCCGGGACCAGGCCGTATCCTGAGCTTCTGCTGCACTGGTGGTCATGGGGGAGTGGAGAGCATGAGACTGACTCCAGTGACGCTCCAGGGACAGACGAGTCTTCCAGCCTCCACCGCTGAGACTGCAGCTCTACACAAGACTTTTGGCCAGTGGAGAAATTAAAATGGTCATGCCGAACTGAGTCTGGTTTCTCTCACTGTTTGTTTTCTTCACTTTCCTATCGGTGAAGTTTTTTTCCCTCTCTGCTGTCGCCACTGGCTCACATGGTTCAGGATCTGAAAAGCTACGCATCGATGAATTTGCTCTTCAGTGTTTGGACTCTTAGTAATGATTTTAAACCACACTGAACTGAGCTAAACTGAACTGAACTTAAACACTAAAAACTGAACTACCATGATCCAGTTACTATGAGCATTTATGTGAAGCTGCTTTGACACAATCTACATTGTAATAGCGCTATACAAGTAAAGCTGAATTGATGTGAATTGAATATGATCACAAATAGCCTATATTTATGAGGTCCAAGGAACATTTCCAAGTTTTTTTTATGACTACACTACTATATGTTATTCCTTTACATTTAAATACAGCACTTTTATTTTCATATTTAAGAACAGTGCCATTTTAATTAACTTTTAGAAGCATATTTAAATTTAAACATTTTTTTTATCTGTAAGCATAGTGCAGTGTTAAAGTTTAAGCTATTCTTTTGTTTAAAATGGCAGACAATAATAAATATTCATAATAATAGAAATTAATCTGCTTCATTTTTGAACTGTGCAGAGCTTTGGCTGCTTGATTAGGCCTACTACGCTACTGCATTTCAATATATTATGGTGGTACTTGGAGAGACATTTTTTTCTGAGGTGGTACTTAGTGAAAAAAAGTTTGAGAACCACTGTCTTAATCTAAGCAACATTACGTAACAATAATATGTAATAATTTCAAGTAAGTGCTGTTAATTTTAACAATTATTTCCCCTTATTTATATATTAATATACACTTGTAATCATGTTTATCTATCCCTGTACATATATTCATATACTGTAACATATACACTTGTAATCATGTTTATCTATCTGCACACTACTGATTATTAATAGCAACCTGCACATATATTCATATATTGTAAATCTGTTCATAGCTTATCCAACCTGTATATAATGTTCATAGTACATCCATCTGTAAATATCACCATAGTTTTCTATAACTGCACTTTATAACTTATTCCTGTATCCTGCACTTGCTGCTATTGCACTGCTGGTTAGACCTAAACTGCATTTCGTTCCATTGTACAATAAAGTTGAATCTAATCTAATCTTAAATAAATGATTAAATATGAATTAAATTAAATACAGATATACTATTTTCAAATATTTGTTTTAGATAAAATCAATGTCAAATTATATAAAGATAATAAGTCAATTTAATTAAACAGAAATGTGATTTTAACAATAAAAGCTTTGAACTTTTGCAAAAATGTAACATCATTAGCCCTAAAGAAGACCTTTTTTTCTGACTGACAACTCAACAGTAAAAACCTGCCACAACACAGAGACCCGTGTCAGAGAACAGCCGCGGCAGTGAGTGAGAGTCTGACCGGCTCTGAGTGTGCTCTTCATCAGCTGGATCTGCGTTCCCTCCCCGCAGTCGAAGAGCCAGTTTTCCCCTTCAGTCCTCAACACGAGAGCGGACGCGCCGCGGTGAGGAGACGGGTACGCGGAGCCGGTCCCGAGGAACGTCACATCCATCGACATCTTGCAGATTTCTGGGCATTTACCAGATTAGTAACACATAAATACTGTCAGGAGAAGGATACACGAGCGTTAACCATGGCTATCAGCTGAGGCACGACTGACAGGAGTCGAACACACGCGTTCTGATATCAACATCCGGGGTACGAGCACTGACGAGGACGCGCCTGATGAAGAGCAGACATGCGTAGAAAACTACGGACTGTTGTAAAAGTTGGATTTTCTAGTAATGACCACCACCCTCCCTATCCTTAAGTCACCACTAGAGGGCAACGCCTATAAATTGCCCAGTACTTGGGAGGTTAAAACAGCTTACAGGAGGCAGAGCGAGAGCTCATGCTCCCCCTCGCTGGAGCTCAGCGCACCCTCTCAAAATACTGGGCAATTTATAGGCGTTGCCCTCTAGTGGTGACTTAAGGATAGGGAGGGTGGTGGTCATTACTAGAAAATCCAACTTTTACAACAGTCCGTAGTTTTCTACGCATGTCTGCTCTTCATCAGGCGCGTCCTCGTCAGTGCTCGTACCCCGGATGTTGATATCAGAACGCGTGTGTTCGACTCCTGTCAGTCGTGCCTCAGCTGATAGCCATGGTTAACGCTCGTGTATCCTTCTCCTGACAGTATTTATGTGTTACTAATCTGGTAAATGCCCAGAAATCTGCAAGATGTCGATGGATGTGACGTTCCTCGGGACCGGCTCCGCGTACCCGTCTCCTCACCGCGGCGCGTCCGCTCTCGTGTTGAGGACTGAAGGGGAAAACTGGCTCTTCGACTGCGGGGAGGGAACGCAGATCCAGCTGATGAAGAGCACACTCAGAGCCGGTCAGACTCTCACTCACTGCCGCGGCTGTTCTCTGACACGGGTCTCTGTGTTGTGGCAGGTTTCTACTGTTGAGTTGTCAGTCAGAAAAAAAGGTCTTCTTTAGGGCTAATGATGTTACATTTTTGCAAAAGTTCAAAGCTTTTATTGTTAAAATCACATTTCTGTTTAATTAAATTGACTTATTATCTTTATATAATTTGACATTGATTTTATCTAAAACAAATATTTGAAAATAGTATATCTGTATTTAATTTAATTCATATTTAATCATTTATTTAAGATTAGATTAGATTCAACTTTATTGTACAATGGAACGAAATGCAGTTTAGGTCTAACCAGCAGTGCAATAGCAGCAAGTGCAGGATACAGGAATAAGTTATAAAGTGCAGTTATAGAAAACTATGGTGATATTTACAGATGGATGTACTATGAACATTATATACAGGTTGGATAAGCTATGAACAGATTTACAATATATGAATATATGTGCAGGTTGCTATTAATAATCAGTAGTGTGCAGATAGATAAACATGATTACAAGTGTATATGTTACAGTATATGAATATATGTACAGGGATAGATAAACATGATTACAAGTGTATATTAATATATAAATAAGGGGAAATAATTGTTAAAATTAACAGCACTTACTTGAAATTATTACATATTATTGTTACGTAATGTTGCTTAGATTAAGACAGTGGTTCTCAAACTTTTTTTCACTAAGTACCACCTCAGAAAAAAATGTCTCTCCAAGTACCACCATAATATATTGAAATGCAGTAGCGTAGTAGGCCTAATCAAGCAGCCAAAGCTCTGCACAGTTCAAAAATGAAGCAGATTAATTTCTATTATTATGAATATTTATTATTGTCTGCCATTTTAAACAAAAGAATAGCTTAAACTTTAACACTGCACTATGCTTACAGATAAAAAAAATGTTTAAATTTTAATATGCTTCTAAAAGTTAATTAAAATGGCACTGTTCTTAAATATGAAAATAAAAGTGCTGTATTTAAATGTAAAGGAATAACATATAGTAGTGTAGTCATAAAAAAAACTTGGAAATGTTCCTTGGACCTCATAAATATAGGCTATTTGTGATCATATTCAATTCACATCAATTCAGCTTTATTTGTATAGCGCTTTTACAATGTAGATTGTGTCAAAGCAGCTTCACATAAATGCTCATAGTAACTGGATCATGGTAGTTCAGTTTTTAGTGTTTAAGTTCAGTTCAGTTTAGCTCAGTTCAGTGTGGTTTGAAATCATTACTGAGAGTCCAAACACTGAAGAGCAAATCCATCGATGCGTAGCTTTTCAGATCCTGAACCATGCAAGCCAGAGGCAACAGCAGAGAGGGAAAAAAACTTCACTGATAGGAAAGTGAAGAAAACAAACAGTGAGAGAAACCAGACTCAGTTCGGCACGACCATTTTAATTTCTCCACTGGCCAAAAGTATTGTGTAGAGCTGCAGTCTCACCGGTGGAGGCTGGAAGACTCGTCTGTCCCTGGAGCGTCACTGGAATCAGTCTCATGCTCTCCACTCCCCCATGACCACCAGTGCAGCAGAAGCTCAGGATACGGCCTGGTCCCGGATATGGAGACCATGGGATCATCTCGTCGCTGGTCTTGGATCCAATCAGTGACTCTGCATAATCTGAGGACCTCGGGATGAGTATCCCCAGGTGGAAATTAAGAAATAAAGAGAATAATTATCGTAGCTGCTGTTCATAGTGTATATAAGCAAGATGTAGACACTTGTGTGATACCCGCTAAGTGATGCACTGAGTGTACACTTTACTAAACAGATAGGTCTTTAGTCTAGTTTTGATCTGAGAGAGTGTCTGAGCCTCGGATGTTATTAGGAAGGCTATTCCAGAGTGTAGGAGCCATAAAGGAGAAGGAACATATTTAAAATGTTTTTGAAAAAGAATTGAAATCGATATTGCATGTGATTTACTTGTATGTCTTTGAAATCTTAACATTAACCTTAAATGTATGATTTGGATTTACATATTTAATTTAGAAATTAGGTCTGCTTACTGCGTGTTATAGGCTTTGTGTGTCAAGAAAGCAAGTCATTAAACCGTACCTGTCAATTTTGGGATATAAAAATACAGGATACGCCCTCAACAACCGGTACAAATATGGGGAGGGGTTTAGCTTCAGAATACATAATAAACATTAGGAAATTAAAAATAAAATAAAAGGTTTAGCTTATTAGAATCAATTTCCTGATCACATTGTTGTTATCGTATGCGTCAAGGGTTAAAAGTGTTAATTTTTTACTAGAATTTTTCAGCAATTCCTCCGCGTACCACTAGAACAGGGCTCATCAAACTTGTTCCTGAAGGGCC
>NC_141025.1:7597500-7657500 GCF_052040795.2 Danio rerio | reverse complement strand
CATGCATTAAATAAGTTACTGGCGAGTTACTGATGTTCATTAATGTTATTTAAATTTATCTTAAAAAAGCGGGAATCTCACGCGATGTGACAGTACAAAACAGTACTGCTGCTTCAGGATATTTCATGGACACATATTGGATAAATAGAGCAAAGCCACACCACACGCAACTTGATCTTCTATTGTTGTATGAATTTGATAAGAAGTGCGCAACATTTTCACGCTAGAAACATGTTTTATGCAGGAATGTAACTGATATGCTGCAACGGCTCCTTTAAATACGGGATCAATGTAGCGAGTTTTAACGCTCTCTCCGCCGGAGCTGAAGGCAGACAGCGTTGTCACCAGGGCGGCCAGAGCGACCTTGGACCCTTTCGCCGCTTTCGGTGTGAACGTACGATAAGCACATACTGGGAGAACATGCAAACTCTGCCGGAACTCAAAAGAGTGACCTCCTTGCTGTGAGGCAACAGTGCTAACTACTGAGCCACCTTGCTACCTTGGTTTATTATTATACCTAAACAATTTCCATTCCAAATTTGAAGTTGATATCTCAAAAACAAAAGAGCTTTCAGTAAGATTTTGTTTGGCCGCAATACCAGAGTTGACCACCAGATGACCTCCAGTTTCCATTGCAGACATACAAGGGCGCCCCCTATGTTTTGAGCAATATGAACTGTGTTTTCATCAAACATATAACATTTGCTCACGTATTTCCAGGTTTGAAACCAGGCCCTCTATACGGGTGTCTGAAGAACGGACAGTCGGTGACTCTAGATAGTGGCCGTGTGTTGACAGCTGGTGAGGTGCTGGAGCTGCCGCTGAAGGGCCGGAAGGTGTGTGTTTTCGGGGACTGCAGTGCTCCACTGGGCGAGGGATTTAAACGGGCGTGTTACGGTGCTGATGTTCTGGTGCATGAGGCCACGCTGGAGAACGGGCAGCAGGAGAAGGCTGTTGAACATAGACACAGCACTCCTGGCATGGCTGCGGCGGTGGCGCTCACGTGTGAGGCGAAAACACTGGTGCTCCACCACTTCAGTCAACGATACAAACCTGAAAATCTCCGGCGAGATGATGATGACGACGATGTTTCAGAGCTGAAGAGACAAGCTGAGCTGGTGCTGCAGGGTTCCAGGACGGACGTCATTCTGGCTGAAGACTTTCTCACTCTGCCTGTGGCGCTCAAGAGGAATTCGACAACGTAGTACCTGTCAGATTTAGCCCATGTGGAAATACATTTTCTAGTTAATATATTTTAATATGAGAAAATGTTTTAATAAAGTCATTTTGTACCACATTTTAGACTGTTCTTTGATTCAGAGGTGAGCTCATGAATGCACGCGAGTAGATTTGTTGTGTTGAATCAAAATGGTGCTTCAGTTTTTTGGATATCCATGAGCAGGTGAGTTTTTAACTTTTAATGGTCCTACACCACCCAACCCGGTCCGAGCTGGAATCGAACCGGCAATCTTCCGTACAGGAATTGTTGCTCTACCAAGGAGGCCAAAGACATGGGCTGCGTCCGAAACCGCCTACTACTTAGTAGGTACTGCATTTGAATTTAATAAACTCGGCCGTTAGAAAAGTACGTTCTATACACCATGAATGTGAAAAGTATGAATGGAATTCGGACGTACTACATCCGCCACTTTGTCGTGGTCAGTATGCGGTTTCGGACGCAGCGATGGCCTCTAGTATCTGTCGCTAGAGCACCATTAGAGGTCAGATGAGTGAGGTTTAGCTGCACAGCATTTACTAGCTGGCCTCCGTTACACTCACCCCCTAAACCTCACTTCCATCCTAGTCACGGCACGAATGTAACCCCACCGGTCCTACACCACCCAACCCGATCCAAGGTGGGATGGAACCGGCGACCTTTCGTATGGGAGTCGGTTGCTCTACCAAGGAGGCCAAATACCATGGCTTCAGTATCTGTCGCTAGAGCACAATTAGAGGTCAGAGTAGTGATGTTTAGCTGCACAGCACTTACTAGCTGGCCTCCGTTACACTAATTCTATTCATGTTTATTGTGGTGGCCAACTTACTGTTATACTACATAAACTTAATATTCTTCCTCTGAAACTAATTACTATATGCATCTCCTCCTTGACCGTTTATACTACAACCACTAAACTAACACCAAACCTCCTAACTGGTCTGACTAGGGTTGCTATATTTTTTCCAACTGATCCGACTTATGGTTTTTCAAAAACTGACCTGGGAAATTCTGAAAAGTCCCATTAACTTAACACTGGACCAAACTTAGTGACCTCTTAACTCTGTCATACTGACTTAAGTTTGAGCTCATTTAACTCAGACTGCCAATCTGCCAATCACTGATCACCTTTCAACTTACTAGCTGCACCCTAGCAACCACTTACGGCACCCTAGTAACTGTCCCATAGACTTCTATTGTAAAAAAACTGCCATTGGCTGTTTCTCAATATGCGTTCTTCAGCGGTCTTGCATCCTCGTGCAACGTCATCATCAGCTGCCTAAGTTCAGTTCCAATTCTCAAGACCACAAATACGGAGGATGCGTAAAACTTCCTGGATGTGATCTTGATATCGAGGACGCACCGATGCAGACTTGAGCATCGAACTCGCTCTAGAAGTCCCAGAAGTCATTGCGACTGAAGGTGGGAAGTGCAGCATTTTATCTAGATTTATTATTAAAGTTCAGAGATTTAACTTATTTACTTCAGGAGTTTCCCTAAATGAAACGGTGAATATAAACATTACCATGAACATCTTAATAAAGGAATAAACACATTAAGGGTGTTTGTTTGCTAAAATTCATATTAAAATCTGTTTTATTCATATTGTGCAGAGTATATTTATGTTTTTATGCAAGGTATGTATTTTGAAAAGGGGAAAAACAAAATGCTGTAATGTTTGAATAATTTACCATTTAAAACGCGTGAAGGTCATGTGACCATCAGGAAGATCGCAGCATCTCATTTCTCTAAGGACGTGTTCTCTGTTCTCTTGGTCTCTTGAGTTCGTTCCTCAAAAGACACCTAGGAAGACCAGTCTCCACAAGAACGCAAGTCCGTTCTCTGCATTCTTGGAATTGAGAAACAGCTGTTGGCTGTGTCCGAAACCGCATCCTTCCATACTGTATAGTACGCTAAAATCAGTATGAGAGCCGAGTAGTATGTCCGAATTCATAGAATTCGAAAATCAGTATGCGAGAAGTACCCAGATGACTTACTACTTCCGGCGAGATTCTGGAGTGCGCATCCCATGCATGCTGCGCTATCCCATAATAAACCTGCAAGAGAATTCTTGAATGGAAGTGGTGACACAACTGACGCGGGTAGGTCACGTGACCATGACAAAGTGGCGGATGTAGTACGTCTGAATTCCATTCATACTTTTTAAATTCATACTGTATAGAGCGTACTATTCTAACGGCCGAGTAGTACGTTTAAATTCAAATGCAGTACCTACTGAGTAGTAGGCGGTTTCGGATGCAGCCATTGACTTTACATTGAACATACTAGCAACACACCGATCTATACTAGAAACATACTAGCAACATGCTAATTCATACTAAATTTATGCTAACAACATGCTAATTTATACTAAAAACATGCTAGCAACATGCTAATCATACTATGAACATACTAGCAGCGTGCTAATTCATACTGGAAACATGCCAATTAAAATATTAAGATAGGCTAGGATAACTTTATCCAACACTGTTTGCTACATTCTTTGGAAAGTGAGGCATCACGGTGGGGAAAACAGTAGAAAGGTTGGTAAAACCTACAGTAAGGTTGAGCCTTTTTGCACAGAATGTGGATTGTTTTTTTGAAGTAAATTTCATAATAACTTTTACACCTGTAGCAACATTTCAAGATGAGTTGATTTGAAATAACTTGATTATCCATATGATATTTTATTCAAATGTCAAATGTGATCCATCAACATTTTAAGCAGTGTTTTTCATCTCTCAATCATCAGTGCATATGTATTACCTCACAATTAAAGCAACAGAGATTTGATCATAAAACTAAGCATTTATACGTTTACAATAAACACATTTATTGTCTTTATATATTAATATAGACATATTGGAAAATGTAGTTTCTTTTTGGCCATATAATAATGGGCGCCAGAATTAGTCTGTATATTTTTACATAGCATGGGTCTTTGAATAATTTGTTTTCACCATTCTTACTGCGCCTCAAAGCAATATTTAAAAATTAAAAATCTCTCATTATTTACTAACATGTACCCAGTTTGAGTTTTTTGATTCATTGAACACAAAATAAGGTATTTTGAAGAATGTTGAAGACCAGTAATTGTTGACATCCATTGTGAGGAAAAAGAAAATACTATAGAAGTCAATGGTTACCATTTTTCAAAGTCCTTCAAAATGTCTTTGACGTGTTCCAAACAACCCAGTTTTTTTAAACGCAAAGGGTCAATATATGATAATGTAATCTAATAATATAAACACTTCCTGAAAAAAGTTTTGTGGCCTATCCAAGTTTTAGGAACAACAAATGATATCCTGACTTGTTGATCTTTTGGTATTAGAGGTAGCTTAAATGAAAGGCAAAGGCCTCTAGATTACGCTTATTTTACTGAAATATAATACAGAAATAATGTCCAGTGTAGAATATAAAGTCCTGCTGCAGTGGAGACAGAATGAATATTGTGTCTGACTCCATCATGAGCTTGGAGGACTGCATCCATACATCTCTGACATGACTCAAATCACTGATTAATAAAGTCATCTGGAATAGCAAAGAAAGCGTTCTTGCAGGACTCCCAGAGTTCATCAAGAGTCTTTGGATTCATCTTCTATGCGCCCTTCTTCTTACCTCAGACATGCTTAATAATGTTCATGTCTGGTGACTGGGCTGGCCAATCCTGGAGCACCTTGACCTTCTTTGCTGTCAGGAACTTTGATGTGGAGGCTGAAGTATGAAAAAGTAAGCAGTAAAATCTTCTCCGTGAAATATGTATTTTGTTATAATAAAGACGGTTTTAAAGACGTTTATCATTATATAAAGATGTTATTCTCTCTGTGGAACCAAACCAACACTGGTGAAAGCAATGTAATCAAAAACAAACTGACGCATGCATGCAGAAAACATACCAGCGCGCCTCTTGCACTTCTCCTGCTTTATTTATTTATAAATATAATTTATAAATAAATGCATTGCACAAAAATCTTAACTTCATCTCATTGCTTATATATTAATTTAAGTATGTGTATTAAACTCAAACATTTCTCACCTTTCTACGACAAATCTGACGAGAAACACCTGAGGGAAAAACCTGAGGCACGACTCGAAGCTCTAAAACACAGGTGTCAAACTCAGTTCCAAAAGGGCCGCAGCTCTGCACAGTTTAGTTCCAACCCTAATTAAACACACCTGATCAAATTAATTGAGTCCTTCAGGCTTGTTTGAAACCTACAGGTAAGTGTGTTGGAGCAGGGTTGGAACTAAACTGTGCAGGGCTTCGGCCCTCAAGGAATTGAGTTTGACACCCCTGCTCTAAAAGATAATATTCATCAAATGAAATGCAACCGGAGAGCAGTTTTTGTGGACTCTCTCTGTCACTCATTAGTAACCTGTTCTCTCCTGTCATGCCAAAATGAATGAAAGCCCGTCTAGCAGCGTCCGCTCCAGCCATAACTCACCTTATATCTGTTATCAAGCATCTAAAAATACAGCTCCTGAGATGAAGAGCATCTGACAGTCAGGGCTAATGATGAAACTTCTGCTCAGACAATGATCTGAGGACAGCGGCGATGTTTACGAGAGAGCTAAATGCTGCATTGTGTAACTCAATGGTAGAGACGCCACCGTTTCTTCATATGTGCTTAAATATCTCTCTGAAATCACACAAAGACTTTCAAAGTGCGTAAAAGAGTATTAAGAGTTGAGCATGATACGAAGTGAATACTAGTTAGCGCCCATAGCTACATACATTAGATGTCGCCTACCCTGATAGATATATACACTAGATGTCGCATAGGGACCCTGAACATGCGTCAATAGCGCCGCCACATTGGTACAGTGCTCCCAGGACAAGTGTCATTCAACCGCACTAGTCAAGACAGTAGGTGCGTTCGACATGAAGCTCAGCTGCAGCCGGTGATCAACGAGATTAGCCGAGCGCAGGCGGGGCGGAGTTGAAAACGGAGCCGTCAAGACGGACAGCTGGACTCTTCGGGACTCAAAGTTGCTGCAGTCATGATGACCGATCCAGTGGCGTCATCATATTTTTTTGTTATTTTTATTTATAACAACAAAACATTTACAAATAAAACAGAATACAGTTTCAACAAACTGTAGTTCCTTTTTAAACAATAAGAGAGAATTATGAATAAAATATATAACAAATGCATGAGAGAAATAAGAGGAAATAAGAGGTTAATATAAACATAAAAGCGAACAGGTCTATTAAATACAAAGCAATAAGCATAAATTCTAGGAGTTAAACATCAATCTTTAGGCTAATACTTCTTGTTTGAATCTGCTAAAAAAGGGTTTACATTTATGTACATTTATAGATATAAAAATTTCCCATGTAAAAAGCAAAACAAGGTGCTTTGATGAGGTCTTAATAAATGAGACTATTTTGGATAATGAATGAATTTTCAAAAAAGCATTTTAATCCAAAAAGATTGTGTTGAAAAGAACAAAAAAAGGTAAAATAAGTGAGCTATGTAGAAGTTTCACAGAAAGAGCAGGTCGCCTTTAAACTGCTAGACAGGAAATAAAATATATATTTATATTATAATAATAAAACCATTTTATAATTATTTAATAAAATAGTTCTTTACTTTAATTTGTTAAGAGAGCTTTAGGGGGGCAGGATCAATGATGATAATTTTCTTATTTCAAGTCTGTAAGACTTATTTGAGTTCATATTTAGGTTATTCACTAAAATATACACTAGTATATCATTTAAATCGTTCATGGAGATGAATGCAGTAAATAGTCTGTATAAAAAAAGTTAAAAATAGACCTGTGCAAACAAGCTAACCTTTATAACCAGATTATTTAACAAAAGATGATACTGCAGTAAAATATTGGAAGTCTTTTAATAAGCAAGATGTGTACAGGATAGAGAGGGTGTGAAAAGTGAATTGTTTGTTTTGAAACTTTTGAATCGGAATTTGTCCAATAATAAACCCGAAATACACGTGTTTGTTGTCATGTGGTGAACTTGGCCAATCGTGTAATATCGGTGTCGTCATCAGAGCTCCTGCAGTCGCTCTTCAGAAGCTGCACGGTCTGAGTTTGCCGTCTGATCTCGGAGCGCTGTCGCGGTACTTTGATGCCACATGTGACAGTCACGTGGCGTCGGCGCAGCATCAATCCGGACAAGATTTCTAACCAGAATGCACCGCTTTAAGACAGATTTCGATCGATCTGCGCAGCGCTGCATGAAGTCGAACGCACCTAGTGTTATTACGTGAAGATGCGGGACTTTAGCGCTGTCTACGACTGTAGTAACGAGCAAACAAAGAAATCAAAGCACAAAGCCAGAACATTTCATAGGTAATATTTAGTTTTTTACGTTTTTGTATGTTCTGAACTTTTGTGCTAAATAGGTAGCGTTATTGATGATAATACAGTCACTTCATTCTACATAAGGCAAAGTAGCACCAACTCGCACAAAACACTCGGCTTATGCTAGTTTTGTTGAATAAAATCAGCAAACAATGCAAAAGAAATATGACAACGAGATGCTGCGCTGCCAGAAACTTGTGTTCTGTCGGCTAACGTTAGTGAAAGAGTCGTTCATAACGGAGATTCATTCACAAACGAGTCGCTTCGTCCGTCAGTATGAAAAGTGAAAGCAGGAGAGGAGGTGTGTTTCAGGACATGATTAGATCAAATTTAATAGGGAGGGTGAATAGTACATTTCCATACACACAAACCTTTTTGTCAGGAATGCTTGTGCGATCACTGATCCATCAATGTAGAAAAGTGATGTCAAATTATAATTTTCGTAATTAAAAAAATTACATACTAACATGCAGGAAAACTCCCGATCATAGATATATGTGTATATCTCTGGCTTTGGATGGCCACAGTCCTCCACTGTACCTTGGTCCCGCATTCATTTCAAAGGAGCGCTACCCTGTTTCAAAATGGCGGCTCTATTGACGCATTCCTTCCAATAGACAACAACAGGGTAGGCGACATCTAATGTATCTATGTTTATTTTCTAAATATTTATAAGATCTTCTGTTGAGGCAACATAGTACACTAAATAACTCAATAGTGTGTCGAACAAGTCATTAAGCATTTGTATCTCAGGACTTAAATTTGACTTTCCCCCTGACAAGCCTAGCTAAACTGAGCTAAAATTTATTTATTCCTGTTTTTATATACTTATTATTTTTCTCTAGGTTTTTTGTGTTGTTGTTGTTTCTGCTGCTATGTTCCATTATTATATACAGGCTGTAAGTAAAAGCAAATTGTTAATATATTCCAAACAATTTTTTGTTAAGCAGCAGACATTTCCAGAAGTTTCCAGTAGAGGCCGTCATTCTCTCACTGCTGAAATCAAACCTTTACACGCCTTTTCCTTGTATTACTCCCCTTGAGTCTATATATATATATATATATATTTCAAGGAATTTCTATTTTAAATTCAATGTAGCTGCATTGGATTACAGTGCTCAAATACATTAATTTATAATTGTCCATACTTGCAGGCAAGGTTAACGTTGCACAATTTTTAAATAGACTCACTTTTTTCCACAGCTACACCTGATTTTTTTTTTAAATAAAAGGGACAACTATAATATTTCATCACAAATTTGTATTTTATTTGACTATCTGTTTTCATCCAAATTACACATTTACGTTCCCCATATATCAGCATAATACCAGCTATCACATTTCATAAAGCACTACAAATAATTGTTACATTTCTTTAACAATAGATGCATTTATATCGTATCAGTATTAACATATGCAGTTTGTAATAATTATCAAATTTCTAAAACTGTATCTCAAAAAGTTCAATACTTTAAGGCATGGCAGAAGCACCTCCATGTTAATTTTCTTGAACATTTCTACTTGCATCTCTCTTCTTTGAGTTTCTTTTACAGGTCATGGTGTTTCTGTTAGGTCATCAAGACTTGATTGCAGTAGAATGTGTAGTTTTCATTCATAATCTGCAATTTTGACAGCAACATTTTATTCACCTTAGCAGATGCAAAATAAAGAACAAACATGACCAAAACAAATATTTATGAATAATGCTAAAAAAATCTTTAATATATTATATAAACTAGAAACTTTATATAGCCTGTAAATATTTTATATCTGTAATCTGTATATCTGTACAAATGATGAAAAATATACGTTATTATTGGTATCTTTAACAAGAAGTGCAGAGCAGAGGGAAAACTAAATTAACCGGAACTATAAAAAAACGAAACTCATAGGCAAGCAACAATGCTTTAAAGAAAATGTCATTTAGACAGGAAAAAACTGAAGCTCCTTGGAAACGTGTTTACAGATCAGGGTCCTGTAAAGGTTGTGCAACTAACAGGTTAAAAGTCCCATAATTTCTGACCACATTGTTTGTTTTATGTAGTTGTCTGTGTACATTTATTTAAAAAATAAAATAAAATATGGAATAAACAGTATTAAATATCAGTAACTGTTATTAGTTTCAACTTATTTCAGACTATCAATATTTTAGTCCACTATTAAATTTATTTTAGATGTTATTATATATCGTGTATTTCATAGTAATGGGTTTTATTTTTATAATTAACAGCTGTGATGATCAGTGGTTCTGAGTTTTCACCTCCACAAATCATGTATGAGTTAATGCGGGACAGACTGTTGTCAATCATAAACATGTGATCCTCTCGAAATTAGTTTAGAAATAAACGTAAATAAACTAATTATTATTAATGCTGTTAAAGGTCTCTTCTGAAACTGAAAATATCAAATATATCGTGAAGATTATTTCAGTGGCTAAACAACACTTCTGTGCATATAACACAATCATAACACAACACAATCTACATCAGCTGCATGACTAGAGAAGTTTTAAAACATAACATTACCTGTCTAACAGAAATACTTCAGCCATGGTGTCTCCTTCCTCCAGCGTGCTAAAGTAACTCCAATATTTATTCATTCATTTATTTTCTTGTCCGCTTAGTCCCTTTAATAGCCAGGGGTAGCCACAGTGGAATGAACCGTCAACTTATCCAGCATGTGTTTTACGCAGCGTATGCCCTTACAGCCACAATCCAGCACTGGGAAACACACATACACTCTTGCATTCACACACACTACGCCCAAATTTTTTAATTTTATTCAATTCACCTGTACCACATGTCTTTGAGCTATGGGGAAAACCGGAGCACGCGGAGGAAACCCACGTGAACACGGGAAGAACATGCAAACTTCTCAAAGAAATGCCAACTGACCCAGCCGGGGCTCGAACCAGCGACCTTCTTGCTGTGAGGATATTGCTACCCAAAATACTCATTCAGGATTTTAAAAGGATTTGATTCAGCATTTGTTTTTACCGCTGTCACTTTCTCTCTCTGGTGTGCGGGTGAAAGCAGCACGTGTGCACGCGCAAACAGCATTTGCTGACAGACAGTTTGAGCTACTTATCAGAATTATTGAAATTGTCGGCCTGGCTATTTTTAAGATATATTATTATTTTCAAAATATAAAAATACATATAAATACATTTAGATCATTTACTTTAATCAGTACTATTGGACTGTGAAGAGACTTTCAACCAGCACAACAAAAAACTTTTATGAAGACAATCACCTACTGCACATTTAGAGGTAAACCAGAACTGACAAGACACAACATTGTTGAAAGGCAGAAGTGAAGTGACATAAAAAAGGGTGCAGAAGTGCTCACTTATTCAATTCTGCCAAAGTGTTTTTATTTAAATGCTTTTTCTACAGTTTATGCCACCTTTTAATATTTACATGGTTTTCTCTGTCTGGCAGATATACTTACACTGAATTTTTAATTGTTTTAATTGTTTAAAATATGCAGCTAAATAAAACAAATTTGAACACATTATGATGAATTTGCATATTTTGAGTTGCAGCATCAACATGTTAAACAGTTTTCAAACATAAATCATACAAATCATTGCTTTTATCAAGTATCATTAGTGGTGTAAATTCATTTATTGTATTTGACAGGTGTGATGATCAGTGGGTTTGAGTTTTTACCTCCATTATTAAAACATGGGCTAAAAAATGGGTAGAGTTTATCAGTGAAAGTCTGACCAGTGAAAGAGTAGATATGAGAGCTGGACTCCACATCATAAAAGGAGACCAAACCTTCCTCATAATCCACAAACACACCGACCCGCTGCAGATTCACTCTCACAGACAGAGAGACAGAGGGACCAGCACAGGCTTTAAATTCATTCCCATTCCTCAGTCCAACAGTCCAGAATCCATCACTTGGAGTCAGTGTGATCTTTCCCTTCCTATCTATGGATTTTCTGGCCACTCCTAAATCCCATTTAGTCTTTTCCTTCACCTGCACCTCAAAATAAAATCTCCCTGAGAAGAATCCCTCCTTTCCCAGAACACAGGGAGATGTATCAATTCTCTGTGGTTTGTCTGGCAGTTTCTGTTTAATGTCTCCACATGTCACTTGTTTTCCATCATCAGACAGGATGAGTTTAGAATAAGATGTATCAGGATCCAGAGTCACATTCACTAAGAAAACACAGAACATGAATTACAACAAAAACAGATTTTGTGATGATGATATTAATATTTTATTCAGTTTTAATCAGTTTGTCTTCAACAGTAATGAAGCAGTGAGTGTAAACTATGTGTGTAGTTTAGACAGCACACTGTACCTGTATACTGCTGCACCCACCTCAGCTCTGGACAATAAAACACACAAGACAAAACATCAGGCCATTATTGAGCTGTTTTATATATTAAATTATAAACAAGCTTGAATTAAAAAAAAATAATAATTTTATCAATATTTATATCTATTATTAGTAATTTTGTGTGTTAATCTGTGTGCTTAAAATAAAACAAAACAAACTTTTAAAAAGTGCATTTGTAGGTTATACTACACTTAACATTAATGGCCAATTAAAGAGACTACGCTTTAATGACATAATTTCTCAACACACTTATGCCTGGTACAGTACAGTAGGGTATGGTACAGGTCACCTTTATCAGACTTGTGTCTCAACTGCAACAGGATACCCTTTTGGTAGGTGTGGTGTACGACAGAAAGTTGCAATCGAAGTCATTCACACTCGAAGTTCTCATATCGTATGAGAAGCACTTCTTACTTAATGAATGGTTTTTATACATAAATACTTATGTGTAAATACAAGTTACTAACCTATGAACAGTATTGGATTATGGCTGCAGATGAAAATGTGAAATAGCCTACTGCAATGTCTGCAATCGTTCATTCATTCATTTTCTTTTAGGCTTAGTCCATTTCAAGAGTTCACACTTAGCTGATGATTTATAAAAAGCTTGTTTGGCATGCTGTCCCGGGAGTTAGCCCTGAGCTCAAGGGATCCTCGAGCCCGGGGCTTCCTCCCGTTGGCAGAGCGTGTGGGGAGCCTGAGCTCGGTGGATCTCAGAACTCCCCAAAATGCAGTAATTAATCGCTCAGGACAGCAGCCTCGTATTTAAGAAAACCCCTCCAAAAAGCAAGGAGAATAGAGCTATATCCGGCTGCTGGATATAATGTGGAAGGAAAGAGAGGTTCATGCGGGAGGCATTACATAGGTTGGGTTATGAAGGGTAAAGAGACTGGAGCTATATAAGGGGGCTGGACATAATGTGGTTAGATGGGTAGGCCTCCCTTCTAAAAGGGGAGAAGAGAGGTACTTAAAATACAGTGTAGAAGAGAGGGTTCTAGGTAACTCCTGCGGGAGTTGGAGCTTGAAGGGAACCCTGCGGTGGTCCGAGCTTTGAGGGTGGTGTCAAAAAAAGGAGAAGAGAGGTAGTTGGAAGTAGAGTGTAGAAGAGAGGCCTCTGTGTAACTCCTGCAGGAGTTGGAGCTCAAAAGGACCCCTGCGGGGGTCATAGCTTTGAGGGTGGTGTCTAAAAAGGAGAAGAGGGGTAGTTTGAAGAGAGAACTCTGGGTAACTCCTGCAGGAGTTGGAGCTCAAAGGGACCCCTGCGGGGGTCAGACCTTGGGGGTAGAGTCTAAATGGGAGGAGATAGATAGTTGTAATTAGAGTGTAGAAGAGAGTACTTTGGGTAACTCCTGCGGGAGTTGGAGCTCGAAGGGACCCCTGCAGGGGTCAGAGCTTGGGGGTGGTGTCTAAACGGGAGAAGAGAGATAGTTGTAAGTAGAACTTTAGAAGAGAGGATTCTGGGTAACTCCTGCGGGAGTTAAAGCTCAAAGGGACCCCTGCGGGGGTCAGACCTTGGAGGTGGTTTCTAAACAAGAGAAGAGAGATAGTTGGAATTAGAGTGTAGAAGAGAGGACTCTAGGTAACTCCTGAGAGAGCTGGAGCTCGAAGGGACCCCTGCGGGGGTCAAAGCTTGGGGGTGGTGGCTAAACAGAAGGAGAGAGATTGTTGAGGTAGAGTGTAGAAGCGTTGGAAGTAGGGTGTAGAAGAAAGGAAAGGAACTAGAGGCTGAAGGGTAGGGTTATAAGAATGAAAAGTTGAAAAGGCTGTAAGTAGGGAACAAGTACAAATATTATACACACACAAACACATACACAAAAATACAAACGCATACAAATACAGACATTAACATATGTAAATAACTATGGATGACTCTTGCAGAAGTTGTGATTCGCAACGGCACTTGCGGAAGTTGTTAAATCATGTAAGGGTGTCAGGGAGAGGACAATGGACTTCTGTGGGGGGGGGGGTGATTTGGATGACTCTTGCGAGAGTCGAGACTCTGTTAGACACCTGCGGAGTCGGAGCCAGGTGTGGGGGGCTTGGGGGTTGGTTAAAGCCTGTTGGGCTTCCTTGAGGTAGTATTTACTGAGGCGAATGTAGGATTTGAAAGCTTTAGAAGACCAGCGACCGAGGGTCTGGATCTGATGGTGGGAGAGCCTATTAGAGGCTGTTGTAGTGGCCGCGCTAATCCTAAATAAGTGGCTCAAAAAGGGCTCTGTGGGAAAGCCTGGGAGGCAGAGGACTTCTTTAAGGTGTTTTTGAAACCAGAACCGAGATACTG
This sequence comes from Danio rerio, assembly GCF_052040795.2. Taxonomy (NCBI): domain Eukaryota; kingdom Metazoa; phylum Chordata; class Actinopteri; order Cypriniformes; family Danionidae; genus Danio; species Danio rerio. The sequence continues at coordinate 7,643,322 of NC_141025.1, read as the reverse complement.
GACGATTAGCGTCATCAGTAAAAAGCGGGGCTGAAGGGTTAGCCTCTTGAGATCTTCTTAGATTTAGGTAGGTTAGGAGGGTTTTAAAGGGCGGGTGGGGGAAGATAGGTTGAAAATACGAATAAAGTGTCCCTTATGGGATTGATCTGTTTCTGAATAGGGAGAAACAGGCATTGGGTGAGGGTCCGCCTCTGGGGCCAGTTACCCGAATATCTGAAAACGAGAAACAAGAGAGAGAGTCACCAATTTGGTTTATGCAACCAGGTACTTGTTCAGCAACCATGATAAATTGTTTTTCAGCAGATATCCAAATAAGGCGTCTTAGGAATGGCATAAGTGATTGGGAGTGGGAATTCCCTTTATTAATGCAGTGCACTGTAGCTTCGTTGTCGCAGTGAATGAGAATGCTAGATGTAGACCATTCGTCCCCCCTACAGGATGGCTGCTGCAACAATAGGGTAGATATCGAAAAGAACTGAAGAACATTAGACTTTTGGGATGGAAATCAATTGGGGTGGCCATGTTGAGGCAAACCAGTGTCCTTTATAGAAATCACCGTAACCAATTGAAGGGCAGCGTCTATGTATAAGTTAATGTCAATAAGGGGATGCTATCAAGTCGCTGTAAAAAAAGGAACAGCCGTTCCATTGCTTAAGGAAAGAGGAAAGAGATCCATAAGCAGAGTTCATCGTGACTGGGTTTAGAAAGAAGTATTGTTTTTTCTAAACCATGAACTGTGGTGGATAGTTGAAAGAGGTGAATAATAAAAGGACGGCCTTGTGGAATGATGCGCATTGCGAAATTTAGATGGCTGAAAATAGATGGGAGTTATTGTTTTGTGCACGTCTGTTTTTCTAGGAAAATTTGGGTTAGAGAAATGATTCTGTCGATTTTCTCTTTAGGAAGAGATGCTTGGAATTTATGTGAGTCTAAATTAATGCCCAGAAATTTGATTAAAGTACTGGGTCCAAAAGTTTTTTCTTCTGCAAAAGGAATTCTAAGATCAGCGAAAACCCGTTGGGTGATTGCTAGGTGTTTGGCTGGAGGAAATGACGGGGAGAAATAATAAGAAAATCATCTAGGAGGTGAATGAGGTATGGGACTCCGTAATTATTTTACAGAATCCAGCATAAAGCTTCTGACATCATGTCAAATATTTATGGGCTGCTTTTGCATCCGAAAGTTAGCCGGGCTGCAAAATAGAATTGATTACACCAGTGTATGCCAAAAAGGTGCCATGTGGATTGGCATGATTTTAAAGGCAGAGGAAATGTCTACTTTGGCTAGCCAGGCGTTATGACCAGCTATTTTTTATGAGAGTGATAGCTTGATCGGTGTCGTGGTAGTTAGGTGAATATTCGTCCAATGGGATAGTGCTGTTAATGCTCGGAAAAGAGGAATTGTGAGGGCACAAAAGGTCAACTATCAGGCGTTTGTTAGAAAATTTTCGAGTAGCGACGCCAACACATAATAATTATGTATTGACGTATATGTATTGGCTAATACGTGAGACATTGAAGGGAGAGACTGTAAAAAAGGTCCAGTCATGAAGTTATTGTTGATTTATTTTTTAATAAGATAATCAACAGTTTAGGTTCAGAGGTAGTGTCATGTTCACCAGCGAACAATCACCAGATGTCGCTGGTAAACATTCACTCATAAAACTACATATCTGCCTTCTTCTGGACTACATATGCATACATGCACTTCTCCTAGACACTCACGCCTGCTCACTCATCTAGCTTGATTACATTTGCACACCTGAGGACTTTCAGAGACTGATTAACACACACTATTTAAGCCACACATTCACCCCTTCAGGTTGATGAGTCTTGTTAACTGTAAAAGTAACACTACAACGCGTTTCCTTGTCTTGTTTCTCCGTGTTTTGACCTTAGCCTAGTTTATCCTTTTGTCCTTGTTTGCCGCCTGCCTTCTGACCCCTTGCCTGTGTTTGATTACGATTCTGGATTGTCTACATATATCTGTTTGCACCTGAATTGACCATCGCTTGCCTGACTTTGAATAAACCTGCATTTGGTTCCTACCTTCTGTTGTCAGTGTCACTCCCCGACGTTACAGGTAGCAGACTGCAGGTTATGACAAAATAGATTAAGTGAAGGGAAAGCTGAAACGCCTGCGTGGAATCCATGGGTTAGGCTCCTAGAAATGCATGTGGGTGGAAGTCGGCAGGAGAGGATCAGCTGAGCTTCCCTGAGGTGGTATTGCTCTCCTGTGGTGTAGGAATGCTAAGAGGGGTTGGAATGGGTGCGCGGGGGAGGGGATATCAAACTGTATATATAGTGTCCTTTGCAAAAAAGAAAAAAGAAAGCTAGCATTTCTTCTTCCAGCAAAGTTAGATTATATATGATGCGGTGATTGTGGGATTGGAAATTTATGTTAGTTCAGAGTAGCTCAAGAACTAAAAAAGGCTAGTGTAAATATGACATCAAGGGTTTGGGCTATGTGAGAGAAAATATGCTTTGTGTAGACTGTGATTGTATTTAGAATGTATATTGAATGTAATGGGTTGGATGGGGGTCAAATTCTGCAGCTAATATTCATGGTCTCAGAAATGAGAAAGGAGAAAATCAGAAATTTTTAACAACATCATGGTACCTGTACAGCAGACATAAATTGTTTTAGCTCATATCCATGCAAGGCGTCTTAAGGGCGTGGGCAACTGTGAATGGAAGCGCCTTTTGTTAATGCATGGTTTGATAGCTTTGTTATTGCAATGTGTAAGGATGGTAGAGGTGGGCATTCATCCCGCCACAGGATGGCAGATAGATGGAGAGCTGAGGATATGGGGTGTGGCTTGTCTGGTGATGTTGGAAGTATCTATTGGAGATCCATTTGTTAAATGTCCTCTTTCTATAGCAGCCAAGCAGGAAGTTTGTTTCATGCCGTTTTTACGTCCAACTGACTTGCCATTTTAAGCTTACATATGACACTTTGTACATCAACACATGAGTCACTGGCATATTACAATTGGACTTCTGTGCTTGAAGTGAATGGTTTTAATAGCTGTGTAATATTCACTGGTAATTTCTTTTTAGAAGTAAAATGGCTATTGGATGTAACAGGTGTTTTTTTTTTATTAAATCAACTGCCAACATTAATCTCTGAACTTTATAAGACTTCAAAAGCGATGTCACCACTTAGTAAAACTGTGAATGGAATGTTTGCAATTGGGTTTGCTTTAATCCATTAATAACATTTTGTTGGAATTTTAACTAAATTCACAAGCATATCTGGCCCGATTCATAAGTAGGCCCACACGGAACCTGCGCACAGAATTTCGCAGTTTTTCCGCAGATTTTCCGCAGATTTTTAGCCCATCATTAATTCTGTTTATTTACTTGAGTAAATGTGTAAATCTAAATTTATTCAGTTTTTATTCAGTAATGTATTGCTTTTTATTTAATATATTAAGGTTTTAGTTATGATACTCTGCTGAATACTCCCAAAATAATTCAGCAGAAATCCGCAGATTTTTAACAAAATTCTCCGCAAAAATTACAAAAAACATCCGCAGATTCCGTCTCGCCCTGTTCATAAGGTCTTTACAACAGTCAGGAGGCTCTATCTCCAGTTTTTAGAGCTCATTGGATGGTGACGCTTCTCACACCTATTTGCTAAAAGGAGTGTCAATCAGGCTATGCAAAAGGTGCAAAAGCCCGGCGGCCATTTTGTCGATCAAAATTACCATTGTTTATGAATGGAGCTGCTGCTCTGCTGAACATTCCAGCAAACAAGCTGTTAAATGTTATGGATCTGGCAGGAGGCTTGAGAGGCAAGAATCTTTGGTAAAATGATTGTTCACGCTAGTCTTGTTATTAAAAAGATTTAGAAATGTTAAATCTAAATGATTGGAAGATAGTGATTAGCAAATACGAGACTAGTCGTGATAAATCATAAGCACGTGATCCTCTCGAAAGTTTATGAATAAACTTCACTTATTAATCTAGGGTCGCCACAGTGGAATGAACCGCCAATTTATCCAGCATATGTATTAGGCACTGGATGCCATTCCAGCTGCAACCCAACACTGGGAAACCTCCATACACACTCATTCACATACATACACTACGGACAATTTAGCCTACCCAATTCACCTATACCACATGTCTTTGAACTTGTGGGGGAAACTGGAGCACTTAGAGAAATATTATGTTACCAATTACAAAAACAAAACAAAACAAAACTTACATTTAGGCATTATTTGGGTTCATAAACAATACAAAACAAATACAGTCAGTATAAACCTATATGTAATCTTCAGCAGCACATGTAACCTCTTGTTAGTGAGTAATTCCATCATTCTGAGTTCATAATAGTCCAAAAGATGGTGATAATAATTAAACATGGCATTTTGTTCATGTTTTAGGTTGCTGAAAGAATCATATGCTCTTTAGTTTTTTTTGGATTCTCCTTAGTTTTTTTCGCACTTCACTCTCGCATATGTTAGTTTCTGAAAAGATGGGATGTCAGAAATACTTTAATAATCACGCTCACATTACCATCATCAGTTCAAGTTCCTTTTTTCTAAAGGTCCAAACTAACCTAGTTAATTACACTTTAAGCTAAATACTAGAATTTTGCTCGTAAAAATAAAAGTTAGCAAACTAAGCTAAAAGTAGTCAACTTAAAGCTAGTAAAACATTTCACTCGAAGGGTAATCACTTTGACTTTAACTGTAAATAAAGATTTTCATACAGCACAGGCTGTATTTTGTGTTCTTTTTCCCAAACCTGACCTATAAATAAAACTCTAATGGGAAAATTTTTGCAGTTTTACATCTGGATTATTCCGTTTTCCTCATGTAGATTATTCTGTAGTTTTCTTCAAGGGAACTTGATTCTTAAGATGAAATGTGGTCCCCAAACACAGATTTGTTGTACACCTATCTTTGTGGAGACTTGCCATAGACAAACACGTTTTGTTTTTATACTTACTGACCTAACATTTTTTTTGCCTTTAATTTAATTAATAAATAATTCCAGTAATTTCAAACATAATTGACAAAAGTGCAGTTATTACAATACTTGTAGAGTTCTCACAATTAATATAACATAAACCTCAACACACAAACATGTGTAGTCCTTTGTACATATCTAAAACAAAAGCTTTAAGTTTCCTTATTAATCTTCTGCTCTTGGGTCCATCTGTTGAGGAGTTAGCTCAGCTGGGAGAAGTCCCAACTTTTGAGTCCAAGAGACCAGGGTTCAATCCTCACCTAACCCACACGTTACATCAGATTACATCATTAGTCCTGGGGCTCATCTCGTGTTTCCAAAATGCATTACAAACTGCTTGAGAAACTGTTCTGCTATGATAATGAAAATAAATGATGTTCAAAAAGATGTACTTGTATTTACTAACTGTTTATTCAGCTAAGCATGAATTTTGAACTGTAGACCTACATAAGCTCCAAACAGCCATACATTTTTTTTTGATTACTGAAATGTGACTAAAGCTTAACTGAATAACTGAACTAAACAGAAATGGAATTAAGACATGGAGTATGCAGATATTAGTGCTATTAAACACCACAATCAAACTATTACCGTCATGTAGAACTTTTCGCCACTTTTTCCGACAAGATCCACGCAGACAGCTGTCAGTAAAGGGCCGCATGCACACACACACAAATACACACACACACACACACACACACACACACACACACACACACACACACACACACACACACACACACACACACACAAACACACACACACACACACACACTGCGAAATGCTGAAGTTTTTTTTCTTTCCATTTAGCGTGCGTTATTAAATTCCATAAAACTCTCACCAGTCCTTACTCCTTATTTGCGTCTAATACCCCAGTTTGTCACGGGGGCATGAGTGAAATGTTCATGAGTGAATGTGAAACTGTGGAACTGCTGTTAAAGTCACCCAAAATTACAGGAAACTCTTACATGAAAGCACTTCACGTAAACACCTTAATTATATTATTTACTATTAAGGCCAATATTTTACATTACAGATGTCCATGTAAGAGTAGTCAGTAGTGTCTTCGAAGTATGTGAAAGATCCAGAAGGGCATCCAGCTGATTTGATTCAGAATTTGATTTGATTACTTTTTTGTCAGACGGCTCACCGGTTAGGTATACATCTGCGATGTATAATACAAATATTAATGCAAATATTAAGGTGAAAGTCATATAGCTTGCATAGAATTGACCCAGCTTTGAGAATAGATTTACGGCGAAATTGTTTTATTGCGCAATAAGAGTCTATAACGTCCCACCCCTAATGTATGTATGTATGTATATAGTTGTATACTTGTAATCTCCAGTGTCTGCATATTTTTCCTAGTGTGGTCTATCCTGGTTCCGTATATGGTCATGTCCTCATCTCTGTGTCTGGTCCACCTGTGTTCCTGGTTATCTGTTTTCTTCATCGGGTCAAACCAACATCAATTCAACAATTCATTTCATGTGTTTCTGTTAAACAGCCAGCCTGCAAATAAACTTTTAATCTACTTACTATACTCGTTCAAGTCCTGTATATTCTACATCCCATAACTCACAGCAGAATATCTGCATTTAGGACTTTGAAATCTTAAAATAAAATCAAGTAAAATTAATAATTTATATTTAATAAAACTAGGGATGCTCATTTCGGTTAATTTTGCTAACCGACAACTGCTGCTCGTTAATCGGTTATAAACGGTTAACTGGTCAGATTACAATTAAATTATTATTAAATCTTTTTAAACAAATTAACATGTCTATTTTGTTTCTGACATATTAAATATTGCCTTTTAAAATACTGATTTATTTTAACATGCAAACATATTTATAACAGAACATAACAACAGAGCATCTTCACGCACCTGCAGTGTTTCCAACGGCATAAATAAAATAAAATAAAATAAATAAATAAATAAATAAAATGAATAAAATAAATAGGCCTGCCCTATTTTTTTCACTTAGATAATTCATCTAGAGAATAAAACAAAAACACTGACTGATCCTTTTTAAGAACGGGCATAGGCTGTTTTTTTCCAATCATATGGAATGTTTTTTTTCTCCGTCAAATAAAAATAGCTGACTTCCTCAAATCGCTCGCTCAATGGAAAATATGCATTTATTTAATGCCCCACTGTTGTTATTAATATATCACAAAACCTTTTTACATTTTTAATAGAAATCAATATTTTAAAGATTATGTCTTGATATTTCCTCTCTCTCTGGAGGTTCAAGTGCGCGCGCTGCGTGATGAAAAGACAATGACAGTGTAAACAGTTCCCCTTCGGGGGGAACTCCAGCACTGTAAGTGGATTTGATTGTTAAAATCCACCTATAGGGGAGGTTCGGTTCAGAAGCTACTCGTCTGAAAGAGTATTGAACGGGCCAATTAAGAATGAATTGGCAGCGCAAGCCTGCGCAGGTGAGCGGCATAAGCAATCAACTGAGTATATAAGCTCACCTGGCGCCAGCAGACGCTATCCTTTTCGCTTCAGAGACTTTCTGATCGAGTCGATGAGGGTTCCTCCTGCTGTGACCAGCGGTTCTGAGCGAACGAGAGCATTCTCCCGGTCCAGAGTGTGTACACGCAGCGGCAGACGGTCGAGCTGGGTTTCTCCCTTGCCTGGCGTTCTTTGGGTCCGGTCCTCCAGAGCGGTGCGTATAAAGTTGCAAACTTCACAGAAAGAGCAACACAGTCGTGCAGCACGTCCTTTTCAGAACGGCGCTCCGACTGTGCGTTTCTGGATGCGGTGGTTTCCTGTCCTCGGATGATGGGCGCGGGCACTGCGTTACATGTCTGGGGGTCCAGCATGTTAATGCGCTGCTCGCGGGCAGTTCATGTCGTCATTGCGATGCCATGACTGTTGCGCAAGATCGCGGTTAGCCTTTGCAAAAGGGCGAACCACCCCAGTTGTCCCCTGCTCTGCAGCGGGCACTCGGGCAGATCTGAGGGTTTCAGCGAGAGATAATCCGTCGCCCACGGGCCCGCGGACCTCCTGCTCCTCTAAGCGCTCTATCCAAGCTTCGGGCGGGGGAAGCGATCTGTCTAACAGATGGTAGCCCTTACGCCCGATGACACCGGAGACCAGATGTCCACCGCGGCATCGGAGGGTGGGCTTTCATTGTCCGTTGATGATCCAGACCCGCTCGCCCCCTTCGGGCTGGGGAGCGTTGTCACTACGGATCCTGAAACGGACATGTTAGCCGTGCTTTCCCGGGCTGCTTCGGCCGTGGGTTGGAGATGGTTTATCCCCCAGCTCCGCGGCCGGACCGACTAGAGGGGCGTTCCCTTCTTCCCGGAGGTGCACAGTAGGCTCACGCGGTCTTGTAAAGCACTTTTTTCTGCTCGTGCTGCGTGTCCCTCCACCCTAACCACTCTTGACGGTGAAACAGCCAGGGGGTATGTGGCGATTCCTCAGGTTGAGTGCGCGATGGCGGTAAATCCGCGCGGCGCCTCTTCTTGGCGGGGTCCGCCTCGTCTCCCATCCAAAGCCTGTAAGTTATCTACCTCCCTCGGAGCTAGAGCTTACATAGCTGCGGGCCAGGCTGCTTCCGCCTTGCATGCGATAGCCACCTACCAGCGCTACCAAGCGCAGGCGCTGGCCGAGCTGCACGAGGGTGGGTCCAACCCAGGCTTACGAGCTTCGCACCGCCGCTGACTTAGCTCTTCGGACTACTAAGTCCGCTGCGTGTGCGTTGGGGAGGACGATGTCCACATTAGTGGTCCAGGAGCTCCACCCCTGGCTGATATGCGCAAAGTCGACAAAGTCCGCTTTCGGCGAAGCTTTTCCGCTTTTCCGGCGAAGCGAGCGTGTCGGGCACCTCGGAAGCAGGCAGCCCCCCTGCCCAGAACGCCGCTAAGTCTGGCAACGGACCGCGAAGCGCCCCTGGGACAGGCCATCTGGAGAAGAGGGAACTTGCTCTTTCCCCGCTGGAGGGCGGGGCCCCATTTCCAACGGCACTTTTTACTGCCATGAAAACATTATGAAAGGGCACTTTTCACTTCCCCAGATGTGACAGCCCGAAATCTGCCAGTCTGGGACGCTATGCTTTCTAGCTTGCAGATTCGGTGCGTTTCGCCAGTGGCTCACGAGCGCTGGGAGGACGGTCTCCTTTCTCCCACCCCTCGAGCCTCCCCTCCGGAGCTCGGGTTGGGAGTGAGCAAATATCTCACCTCCAGCTTTTCCGTGGGACCCGCGAGCTTCCCGGATCAGCACACCCACTCCGCGCTGCCCCACTGCTGGTACGTCAGCGATTGTAGCGATGAGTCCATTAGCGGGAGCTCTGCCTGCCTGGTTAGCGCGGGCCAGCTCTTCGCGGTGGCTCATACGCACAATCAGACTCGGCTATGCGATTCAGTTCGCGAAACGGCCCCCCAAGTCGCGGGTGTGTATTCACCAGGGTCAGCCCCCTGTCCGCCCCTGTCTTGCGAGAGGAGATTGCTGTCCTCCTGGCGAAGGATGCAATCGAGCCGCTCCCTCCAGCCGAGATGGAGAGCGGGTTTTACAGCCCACACTTCATCGTGCCCAAAAAGAGCGGTGGGTCACGGCCAATCCTAGATCTGCGCGTTTTGAACCGCTGCCTGCACAAGCTGCCGTTCAGAATGCTCACGCAGAAGCGCATCCTCCGGTGCGTTCGTCCTCTGGGTTGGTCTGCAGCATTAGACCTGATGGACGCGTATTTCCATGTCTCCACTCTTCCTCGCCACCGACAGTTTCTGCGGTTTGCGTTTGAAGGTCGAGCTTGGCAATACAAAGCCCTCCCCTTCGGGCTCTCTCTGTCTCCGCGGGTCCTCACCAAGCCCGCGGAGGGTGCCTCAGCGCCCCTTCGGCTCGCGGGCATCTGCATACTCGATTTCTTTACGACTGGCTGATTTGCCCTCTCTCGGAGCAATTGATTATGCACAGAGACAAAGTGCTCTGGCACTTCCACCTGTGGGGGTTTCAGGTCAACCGAGAAAAGAGCAAACTCGCCCCCGTGCAGAGGATCTCTTCTCTCGGGCTGGAGTTGGACTCGGTCACCATGGCAGCGCGCCTCTCCGGAGAGCGCGCTCAGCTGATGCTGTACTGTCTGAGAGAGCTCGACAGTAAAATAGTGGTCCCACTGAAACTATTTCAGAGGCTCCTGGGGCATATGGCATCCGCAGCCGCTTCATGCCGCTCGGATTATTCTATATGAGACCACTTCAGCACTGGCTGATCACGATCGAGTCCCCAGACGCGCATGGCACGCGCGCGCACACCGAGTCTCTGTTACTGCGCTGTGTCGCCGCGCCCTCAGCCCTTGGAGTGTGGTAGATACGAGGTAGTGAGCCTGCAAGCGCTGCCCTCGGAGGAAGCAGACCCAGCCCTTCTTTATTGTCCAGTTCGCGTTTTGCGTATTATCCGGACCGCACTCAGAGTTTAGATCATCTGAGCAGCTCTTCGTCTGTTATAGCGGTCGGCAGCAGGGAAGTGCCGTACCGAAATAAGTTCCCACTAGATTGTGGATGCCTTTCTTTCACTATCAGAGCCGAGATGAGCCGCGTCCCCCGAGAGCGCGTGCGCACTCCACTCGGAGCTTCGCATCCTCTCGAGCGCGCGCACGCGGCGCCCCTCTATCAGACATCTGTAGAGCTGCGGGCTGGGTGACACCCAACACATTTGCAAGGTTTTACAATCTGCGAGTGGAGCCGGTTTCCTCAAGGGTATTAGGTAACCCTTGGTGATTGAGGAAACAATTCGGTAGGGTGTTGAAACACGCTTGCTGCGCCATTTTCCCTAACACAGAGATATGTGCGCCTTTTTATCTGTCAGTAAAGTTCCCCGTCAGGTGAGCCCTGCAGATTCCTCCGTGGCCCCCAGCACTGACTCAGCAGAGGAGTCACTTGCTGGCCCACTACGTTGTTGGTCTGCCCGCTGGTCAGCCCGCGTTTTGGGTAAAGGTGCCTGCTATGCGTGATCCCCACTAGGCGATCCCATATGCTTATTCCGCCACGGTTAAGTCCCCCCCCCCCTGGGCGGACCCGTGTCTTCCCTCCTCGCTAACCACTCTTTTGCTATGCGTACTCCCCCTTTTTAGGGCTAGTCCATATGTAAATTCTGCCATCTATCCCCCCTTGGGTAACGGATGGCCTCCGCAGCGTCCTCCCTATCGGGATTGCACGCTTCCCAACGTACTGCCGTATTTTCCTAGAATTATCTAGATGCTCACGACTTCCCAAAAAATATATATAAATCCGTAAAACTTCTGTTGAAGTAGGATAAATTAGGGCCAGGGACACGTTGGAGGACCGCGCCCCCCATGATGTGGGTGCGTCACGCTTGCTTGACTATCTCCTCATCGGGGGTGTTGGTAAGGTGCAGTCATTATGGCGCTTTCAATGGGCTCCCATACGTGGATTTTAACAATCAAATCCACTTATAGTGCTGGAGTTCCCCCCGAAGGGGAACGTTCGAGGTTACTAAAGTAACCCTTCGTTCCCCGAGGAGGGGAACGGAAGCACTATACTCCGTCGCCATAATGACTGTCCCTTAGCTGTTAAAAGTCTCTTCAGCTTAAAAAGGATAGCGTCTGCTGGCGCCAGGTGAGCTTATATACTCAGTTGATTGCTTATGCCGCTCACCTGCGCAGGCTTGCGCTGCCAATTCATTCTTAATTGGCCCGTTCAATACTCTTTCAGACGAGTAGCTTCTGAACCGAACCTCCCCTATAGGTGGATTTTAACAATCAAATCCACTTATAGTGCTTCCGTTCCCCTCCTCGGGGAACGAAGGGTTACTTTAGTAACCTCGAACGTTTTGTTGTTTAAATATAATATTCCATTATTGTGCATACATGCTTTATAAGCTGTAAAATGAAAGCTAAAGCCTATTTGTTGTGATGACACAGATCCAGGAGGCGATCAACATCAGCGCTGGTTTGGCATGAACTCGTCTGTATCAAACAGCAATATTCTTCTTCCATTTTTTTATCGTCCCGCGAGTTAACAAATATGTCTGATCAAAGCAAACGTGATTTTCCATTCCAAAAACGTGAGGTGCACCTCGCTCCTTTTGACAAGGAAAAAAGGCATGGCCATTTTTTTTCATGTCACTATAAACGACTGAATCAGCTGGGTATTGATTGTGCAAGAGTGTTGCTGTCTTAAGATGTTACAATTGTAATATTTATTAATATTGTGATATTTAAGATTTGCAAATTCATACAGCTCTGGATAACTTGAAACACCGAGCACTAGTCTCTCCTACATCTTTAAAAGTTCTCTGTAGTTGTCCTGAAAACACAAACTGCTGTTCTGGGATGAGCTGCGTGCAAAACAATTGCGCCTTTTAAGCCTAGTTCACACTACAGGATTTTAAACATCAGCAGATCGCTGTGCCGTTCACACTACATGACCTGACTTTGTGTCTTTTAATCTCTGTGGTGTTCACACTACGCAACACTCCGTGAACGATCCACAAGAGGGGGGTCACACACTACATGATCTGACAACAACTCATTCCCCATCAGCTCATTCAAGCTACCAAACCACAGCCAATGACATTTTGAGGGAGGAGTCGTCAGAAAAAGCTGAACACTATTGGCTGCTTGTGTGCTGATGACATCACTGACAGCGTTTCAAGCTTTAGAGAAAGCATTTAAAAACATCATCAAATCAGCTGATTTATCAGCGGATTAATCACTCATCTGCAGGTTCGAGTGGATAGATACACAGAGTTTTTAATTTTTGTAATTTTATAACTCTTTGAAATAAAACTAACATATTTATAACACCCTGCCGCTTTCTAACTATCAGTGTTTTTCTTTCTGACATTGTTATTTTTTTTATTACAAAACAGTAAAGAACTGAGCATTTCTGCCTTAAATTACCATATTGGTTAAAATGACTGCATGCATGTGTGATACTTTTCACCGTGACTTTAAATATGTGTGCATTTTCTTGCCTAGCAACTTCCTGCTAACATAAACAAAACTTTCTGATGGCAAAAACATCAATTTACTTCAGATATCTTTAAAAACAGCATATTCTGTGCCGTGAAATAGCTCCTGTTTGAGAGTGAAAATGAAAGCCAACTACATATTTATAGGCTGTATTACCAAAAGAAGATTATATTTTTAGGGTAATGGTGTCATTAAATATGATGCCAAACATTCAAAGCTTAATTTAAATATCTCAATAATAGCTTTGAATGTAAATATGTTGTGACAGTATGGCGTTTTATATGAGAACGGTCAGAATGAGCAGTATGGTAATTCTAATAGTTACAGAATTCTAGATCCACTGTTAATATAGCCTACTCTCATGCCTGTGTTAACGCAGAATGAAGCCAGTGCATCGATGCCCATTCTGACCAATCACAGATGTTTCTGCTGAGCTCCTGAACACACAGGCACGCGGCTCATGCCGATATGCTCTCTCATTAGCTGTAGCTCGTCACTACATCTGACCACACGTGGGGTTGAGTCGGCCGACTGCTCTGGAATATTTAGCATGCTGAATGTTGGATTTCCGTCTGCGAGGTGTCGGTGACGCGTCAGCGAGCCTCGTTGATGCGTTGTTCAGTAGTTCACACATAAAGAGCGGCGAGCGCCCACAGATTTCTTCCCGATCACAGCCCGATCTGTCGGCGAGCTCGTTAACTTCCAAATCAGGCTCAAATCTGGCTTAAAATCCTTTAGTGTGAACTAGGCATTAGTAAACCATTCAAAAGATGCCCCTCAACAAAACTAACTAACTAACTGCTAAAATTAATCGGTTACAAGCGCAACCTTTCAGTTAACGGTTAATCGATTATTTTGAGCATCCCTAAATAAAACCATAGTTTTTTACTGCATAAAAGGAAATACTTTAATCTCTTGAGCCCACAATATCCATGAACTTAAAAATACATTATTAATAATCTCTGAAAAGACTGTAAGGGTAAAAATCACATATATTTTCCATAAGAGACAGATTCCCAAAATGTAGTTTTTTTCCAGAGGCATGTCTTAAATTGTATAATGTGCTAATTTGTAACTGAATCAATCAATTTCTTGATTAATCCTCTTATAAAATCAACTAAAATATTTAATATCGACATACCAATTTGACTGAGTTTCTCATTTAAAGTGTTCTTCAGTTGATCTAAAGCTCTCCTCACAGTCTCCAGATTCTCCCGAGGCTTCGGACTGATCTCAGGTCAGTTCCTGGTGTCTGCAGGTCTGCACTGCAGGGATGAGTAAATCTACAGCAGGAGAGAGAGAGGAGAAAGCCTTCAGCATGGGGAGTGTTCTGGTGTGTCATTGCTCAGAGAGATGTTGACTGACCTGTAGGAGGTGGAGGTGATCTTCAGTGTGTGGGAGCTGCTCCAGCTCAGTGTTTCTCATCTTCAGCTCAGTGATCTCCTGCTCCAGCTCTACAATTAGCTCTTCCTCCTGTTTCTCTGCTGCTTTCTGCTGCTCCTCCATCATCTCCAGCAGTTCAGTCTGACATCTCTCAATGGAGCGGATCAGATTAGTGAAGAGCTTCACACGAGCTGCTTTCTCCTTCTTTGACTTTATCTGCTCAAACAGGTCAGACAGAACATTATTAGTGAAGTTTGCTGAGACAAGAATCAGTGTTACTGTTATTTACAGTATATTAAATGTCTTCCTGCAGCATTTGCATTGATTGTAGTGGAACAGTAAATGGCTGACTCACTCCTGCAGTCTTTGTCTGGGTTCACACTTTTGTGATGAAATTTCACTTTTTGTGTCAAGTGGAAGTCTGCGCAGAGCTTTCCTTAAGCCTAGTTTACACTACAGGATTTTAAGCCTAATTTAAGCCCGATTTAGAAGTTAACGAGCTTGCTGACGGATCGGGCTGTGATCTGGAAGAAATCTGCGAATGCACGGTGCTCGCCAGTCTTTATGTGTGAACTAATGAACAACACATCAACCAGGCTCGCTGTGCTATTAAAAATATGCACACACATTTAAAGTCAGCGCGAAAAGTATCAGACATGCATGCAGTCATTTTGACCCATATGGTAATTAAAGGTAGAAATGCTCAGTTCTTTACTGTTTTGTAATAAAAAAATAACAATGTCAGAAAGAAATACACTGATAGTTAAAAAACGGCAGGGTGTTATAGATAAGTTAGTTTTATTTCAAAGAGTTATAAAATGACAAAAATTAAAAACTCTGTGTATTTCTCTGTGTACTAATTTCTCTAAGTACTAATACTTTCCTTCTTAGACTGTACAGACCTGAAACTTGCCTATAGCACTTCATTGTTCATTGTTGCTCTTATAGTTGTGTAAATTGCTTCCTTGTCCTCATTTGTAAGTCGCTCTGGATAAAAGCGTCTGCTAAATGACTAAATGTAAATGTATCTATCCACTCGAACCATGCAGATAAGTGATTGATCCGCTGATGTATCAGCTAATTTGACTATGTTTTAAATGCTTCCTTGAAAGCTTGAAACGCTGTCAGTCATGTCAGCACACAAGCACTGACGACTCCTCCCTCAAAATGTCATTGGCTGTGGTTTGGTAGCTTGAATGAGCTGATGGGGAATGAGTTGTTGTCAGATCATGTAGTGTGTGACCCCCCTCTTGTGGATCATTCACGGAGTGTTGCGTAGTGTGAACACCACAGTGATTAAAAGACACAAAGTCAAGTCATGCAGTGTGAACGGCACAGCGATCTGCCGATGTTTAAAATCCTGTAGTGTGAACTAGGCTTTAATGTGAGCTCAGCAGAAGTGTAGATAAAGAGCACATGATGGCTGCAAGGGGTGTATTTTAGACAACAATTCAATAAACAAGTAAAACTAAAGGAATTGTTCAACTGAAAAATTCTGACATCATTTACTCTTCACTTGTCATAAACCTGTTTCATTTGTCTTTTGAACACAAAATAAGTTATTTTGAAAAATGTTGGAAACCTGTAGCCATTGACTCTCATAGTATTTGTTTTTCCTACTATGACAATCAGTGGTTTCAGGTTTCTAACATTATTCAAAATAACTTATTTTGTGCTCTGCAGAAAAGGATAGTCATAAGCTATTGGAAGCACTCCAGGAAGAGTAAATAGTGAGTACATTTAAATTTTTCAGTGAAATATTCCTTTAAGTAGTAACAGTATTTAGCTGGTGAATTAATGTTTTAAATAAATTAATCATTGAATAAATTAAAACATAATTCTTTCATAAAGTTTCACTGCTGTTGAACTGTACAGGTATATTATCTTGGAAATGACCCATAATAAATATTTTAGTTTAACCGAACTCACTTTTCTGACTCGTGCTGAGTGTTTGACCTCTTGAATCTTCTTGATTCTGTCCTGGATCCTCTGCTGCACGTCTTTCTGTGTCTTCATCAGTTCAGTCTACAGACAGAGAACAGACACTTTCATAATAACAGAGATTTACAGTCTTCTGGAAACTCTTGGGAAACGTACAATTTCTTGTCCAAAAATCATCATCTACCTTTTTTGCTTTACTCTCCTCTTCTATTGGGACAGTTTTGTGGTATTTGTGCTCTGTCAGTGTGCAGAATGAACACACACACGTCTGATCATCTCTACAGAAGAGCTCCAGAGGTCTGTCGTGTTTCTGACATATATAGTCCTCCAGATTCCTCACAGGATCCATCAGTTTGTGTTTCTTTAAACCTGCCACTCTCAAATGAGGCTCCAGGTGAGTTTGACAGTAAGAGCTCTGACATACCAGACACAACTTCAGGGCTTTCAGCTTTCTGTCCTCACAGACGTCACACACAACTTCAGCCTTTTCCTCAGGACTCTTCTCTTTATAGTGCTCTGAGATCTCTCTGAGTGTGGTGTTTATCTTGAGATCAGGTCTTTGTGTGAATGTTTCTTTACAGTATGGACAGAAGTTGTGTTCACATGGAGTGCTGACTGGATCAGTGAACACCTCCAGACATAATGAGCACTGAAGCTCCTCAGAAAGTGGACCACTGAAAAGGAACAGATCTGGAAGAGAAATGATGCTGATAAACCATACACGACAAGCAGTGTTGAGGAGTAGCTGGCTACAAGTAATATTATTTAAATAATAATAATAATTAAAAATATAGAAATATACATTGAGGAAAACCAATATGAGGTTTAATCTTAAAATATTATCTTAAAACATAACTTAATACAACCCATAAAATTATTAATAACTTAAACATTGTAGCAATATTACATAATTAAGAAAATACCTTTTGCTTTATTTATTGTATCTTTTTACTATGGACTTCTGGTTACAAGCTAAACAGGACTGAGCTGAAGTGTTCAAATGTGGCTGCTCACATCATTGATAATATCAGATAAAATAACATTAAAAGGATTTATGGATTATTGACTTACCTGGAGGATCCTCTAGGCTCGATCTCCTCCTAGCTGGTTTTTCTTTTGTTGATTCTTCCATTGCTGTATGTTTCTCAATTCAAACACACACTGAGAGAAAAACAAGACATACATTAAAAATCTTATTTCTTCTTTCGCCCAATAATTTAGAATTGTGCTATAATATTATACAAAATCAGCTTGTGAAAACAGTGTTGGACAATAGATTTAAAAAAATTAAACACATCGCTTCATTTTAAAATATACACAACTCTATACAATCCTTAATCTTTAATGTAACGTAAAATGTGAGTTTTCTGCTTTGGTGTAGTAAACTACAAGTCAAATAACAGGGGAGAGTGGGGACAGTTGCAACACTTTTTGTGTTTTTGAGTTTTTTGTGGAAACCCAACATTTTAATACAATAAACATCTATCTGACACCCACCCACAATGCTATAATATGTGTACATTTATTTGCAAAATTTAAACTTACAAATAAAACAGATTTAAATTTAAACAGACAGATAAAGTCAAACTTTGCAACTAACCCCAAGCAGGGATGGTTGGAACATCCACAGGGAAAGTTGAAACAATCTTTAAAATGTAATAATAAAAAGTTATACAGCATCAGGTTAGATTTTATTTATTTATCTTATCAACATACTAAATTCTGTGTTAATATAAATGAAGATTATTAACAGAACAAGCAGGCCTAAAAAACTGACAAAAATATTGTTACTGAAAATCTAGACTGAACCTTTACTAAACTACTTAATTGAACTTTTTTAAAATAAATGAATTAATTAATTAAGAATTCATTCTTTCAAATAAATTGCATTGAAAATGTGAAAAAAATAATAATTGTGCATTGGTAAAATGACAAGCTTTTAAATTAATTTTGTGATAGGGGATTGGTGCAACTGCATGTCCCAACTCTGTCAACCCTGATTAAACTTTCTTTGTTGGGTATACAATAACTTTAATGCTAAACTCATTCAAAGCTAAGAAAACGGTGCTTTAAATTATATGTATGAATATTGTTTCACAAAAACAGATTAGACAGTAGCCTATGAGAAATTATATGAACAGTAAAAAAATACTTTTTTAGTTCAAAATGAGATTTAAACTTAATCAATGGTCACATAGCTGATTTCTTTCAGATTGAAGGAGGGTCTAACTGAGAATGTGTGGTATAAATAACAATCTTTTTTTACATTTTACAACATGATAAATAACTTTACAGCTGGGCATAATGAGGCTCAACTATTTCATTCAATCATTTTCTTTTCGGCTTTGTCCCTTTAATAATCAAGGGGTTGTCACAGAACTGTTAACTTATCCAGCATAGGTTTTAGGCAGCAGATGCCCTTCCAGCTGCAACCCAACACTTAACATCCATGTAAGTTACACGCTTTCACATGCATGCACTACAGTCAATTACCAGAGCACCCGGAGGAAACCCACACCAACACGGGGAGAACATGCAAACTCCACACAGACATGCCAACTGAGGCAACAAAGGTTTTAGTACGTACATAATTTTCATGGCCTGAAATCACAATATTAAAATTCCTTGATGTTTCCAGGTTTTCCTGGCTGACATAAGTTACCCGTATTTCACACCGATCTCCCGCCACCCCTTTGGTTATTTCTCCCGAAAAACTCGCGTAATCCCAACACCCCACGCACCCCGATCTTCATCTTTGGTCGTCAACTTTAGTACAGAAACTTCTCAGATCGCCGCCGCCCTGCTACAGTCACACCACGAACCCCCAGCCTCTCCCTCACCCGTTTTCAACTATGTAGTTAACGTTACTCTGTCAGATTCCTCAACACTCACTCACCCCTGTCGTAAATTCGACTTCTTATCAATTAGAAACGATCAGACCGGAGGTTTTGAATATCAGAAAATAGACTTTGTTCTCCATAATAAAGCCGAGAAAGAGTAGAGCAGACCCCAGAGCATTCTGAAGTCTCTCCTGGACACTTCCTATCTCTGGTTCTCTCTTTCCAAAGTCTCTCCTGCTCCTTCTAAAGTTTCTGTGTGTTTCTTTATCTTTATACACACCCCTAGGTGTCTCTTTTTAACTCTTGACCATTTTTGAATAGGTTTCTAGTCTAAGGGGTCCTGCTATTCTTGGCTCTCAGCCCACCAGCTCATGTCAACAGAGATGTTACAGGTCTATGTCAGCAAAGTATAGATGCAACTTATGCAAAGGAACTAAGTGTTTACATACATTGTCATGATAGGATAATAACTTGATAATATGTTACTCATTCTAACTTCTGACACATATAGCTTCACACAAGTATTTAACATATATGATCAGTGCTTTACATATTCAGTTATTCTACACAATCAGTCACTCAGCCTTCTCCTAGTGTTGCTCCTGTGCAGCCATACTCATCTTACACAGACATATCACTGTATTTTTAACACAGGGTGACATGTTTGCTTCAAACACTACATACATTTTGAGAAGAGAAAATTAACTGCTTTACACTTAGAAAATACTTTACACTAAGAGAATAGAAATCTTCTTCACCCCACTCCCTGTAAAAGACACACATAACCGTAGCAAGTTAACCATGAAAAGGTCTGTAGCAGGTGCATATAAGTTAACTGTAGCAAGTTCCGTAGCAGGCGCGTATTACCGTGACGGGTCCGTAGCAGGCTGCAGACACATATGTAACTGTAGCAGGCAGAGTCGTAGCAAATGGGTGACACACGTTTCCCTCACTTTTAGAAACACGTGATTCTTTCAACCCCGAATCCTATTTGTCCACTATTTTGGACCTAGAGGTATTTGTGCCGGCCGTGTTGCCTGATTTGTTATTTAGATTTGAGTGAACAACATTCAGCCAATCAGAATGCGAATCTCTTGGCCGCTTCTGTCATGAGCTTCAAATCTATTCTTGATGCTCCTGCTCTTGCAATTCAGAAGTCAACCTCGCCATGAAAAACACAAAGGTTTCACGAAAATAGCTAAATCCTTTCTAGATTTGTTGTTTAGGCTTGAATTTTACAGTAGTGCAATAATATACTTAAAAATGAGTGTCAATCGCGCAGTAGGTAGTGCTGTCGCCTCACAGCAAAAAGGCCGCTGGTTCGAGGCCTCGGCTGGGTCAGTTGGTGTTTCTGTGTGGAGTTTGCATGTTCTCCCTAATTTTCTTGCGTTTCTTCCGGGATCTCCAGTTTCCCCCACAGGTTAAAGACATGCGGTACAGGTGGGTAAGCTAAATTGTCTGTAGTGTACAGTATGTGAATGAGTGTGTATGGGTGTTTTCCAGAGATGGGTTGCAGCTGGAAGGGCATCTGCTGCATAAAATATATGCTGAATAAGCTGGCAGTTAATTCTGCTGTGGCGACCCTAGATTAAGCCGAAAAGAAAATGAATGAATGAATGACTCTGTCAATGTTTGAAAACAATTAGGATTTACCAATGTTACACAAGTGCCAATTTCACATCTGCAGGTCCATATCTAGCCTGGTGAAATAGATGGTTCTATTTTCTCAAAAAGTGGATCTTTCTACAGTTCTTCACCTCATGTTCTATTTATTTATGAGGTGTAAATACTGCATTTTAGTGACTTTTAAGCCCTATTATAGCTGAATTAGCTTGTCGAATACTCAGCATAACCACTTTTTGATATCCAAAAAATATTTCCTAAATATTTAAAGTAAAGAAATGTGAAATGATACTTATTTTTTTAAAATAAATATTATTACATTGTATATAATTAGAAAACAAACAGGAATCTGTAAAAGTTTTAAATTAAAAACTGTAGTCTATTGTCATTTAGGCAGATAATAAACTGGCTAGCGCATTCAACTTTACTCAGTCAGAATTTGGCCATTCAAATAATAAAATATAGAAAATATATGAATAATAATAGTATTAATAATAATAATTATAATTCATTCATTCATTTTCTTTTCATCTTAGTCCCTTTATTAATCCGGGGTCACCACAGCGGAATGAACCGCCAACTTATCCAGCAAGTTTTTACGCAGTGAATGCCCTTCCAGCCGCAACCCATCTCTGGGAAACATCCACACACACACTCATACACTACAGACAATTTAGCTTACCCAATTCACCTGTACCACATGTCTTTGGACTGTGGGGGAAACCGGAGCACCCAGAAGAAACCCACGCAAACGCAGGGAGAACATGCAAACTCCACACAAAAACGCCAACTGAGCCGAGGTTCGAACCAGCGACCTTCTTGCTGTGAGGCAACAGCAATACCTACTGCGCCACTGCATCAGTTGGCGTTTCTGTGTGGAGTTTGCATGTTCTCCCCATGTTGGCGTAGGTTTCCTCCGGGTGCTCCGGTTTCCCCCACAAGTCCAAAGACATGCGCTATAGGTGAATTGGTTAGGCTGAATTGTCCGTAGTGTATGTGTGTGAATAAGTGTGTATGGGTGTTTCCCAGTGATGGGTTGCGGCTGGAAGGGCATCCGCTGTGTAAATCATATATAAAATATATAAAGATATATAAAAATAATAAAGTATCAAAAGAAGACTTCTCTTATGTCAGATTGTAAAATTAAAGTATTTGTTAGCATTGACCAAAACTAATTAGCTGGTCACACCGAAGCGACAGCCAATTCCGCTTGGTCTTAAAGCCTTTATATATGGATTATTTGATGGCATATCAGTCAAAATAGGTCAAATAAGCTCATGTATGGGGCAAATTCTGGACCTTTGTCAGTGAGGAGTGGGTCTTCACAATCAACCATATTTTTCAATACAATTTTTAAAAAGGGCGAAGCATGAAGTGGATTTTGTACTCTTTAAAGTGTGAAGTTAATCTATATATTCAAATTGTATGTGTATAATCTGCTTGTAGATATACATACCATTAGAATGGTTAACCTAGGTGGAATTTGGGGTCAGGGGTTAACCTGGGTGGAATTTAGGGTCAGGGGTTAACCTAGGTGGAAATTGGGGTCAGGGGTTAACCTAGGTGGAAATTGGGGTCAGGGGTTAACCTAGGTGGAAATTGGGGTCAGGGGTTAACCTAGGTGGAAATTGGGGTCAGGGGTTAAACTAGGTGGAATTTAGGGTCAGGGGTTAACCTAGGTGGAAATTGGGGTCAGGGGTTAACCTAGGTGGAAATTGGGGTCAGGGGTTAAACTAGGTGGAATTTAGGGTCAGGGGTTAACCTAGGAGGAAATTGGGGTCAGGGGTTAAACTAGGAGGGATCTTGTGTGACATATGTAGAACAAAAGGGAAAACAGTTGCAAAAGAGTATTTAAGCAGACCAGAACATCAGTGAGACAGAATTTTTCAGTGGGGGTCTCCTGAAAATTCTCCTTTGTTGTCGACAATAAAGTATATTCTTCTGATATTCATGACCTCCAGACTGAGAACCACTACATTTGGCGTCCCTGTGGGTGGGCTGGAAAGGAGCAGGACTGGTGTTACTGTGCATGCTGGACTGGAGAGAAAACACAAATATGTGGCCACAATAAAAAACGGTAAGCGATTTTATGCTTATTAGTTTATGTTTTTTCTGCCAGGACCTGCTTGTACAGGTAAATACACTTGAACTGTTTCTCCAGCTTTAAAGAATTAAAAGTAAATGTAAAAAAGATATTAAAGAAAAAAGGGGTTTTGAATAACAGAAGAAAAAGAGTAATTTGCATGCAAATGATCTGTGTTTTCCTAAGAGGGCCTTGATGGATAGGATAAACAATAACTGTTACCCAGATTTGGGAAATTAATAATGATGTAAGATATGCGTGGAGCATTTATAAGTGTTAAGAGAGAGTCCTTAATGTGTGGTAACAGTTAAGAGATTAAAGCAGATTAAAGTAGAGAGAGATGCGCGCAAAGTCCTACGATAACGCTCTGTTAAAGGTGAAGCAGAGGGCTGCATGGGTAGGCAAGAATCCTGGGGTTACCGCTCTAAGGTTAGAGGCTGCTCGGACAGGTCACTCAAGCGGAGTGTAGTGAAGAGTATTTATTTAATTGTAGTGTTTGTGTATTTGTTGCTTCAGGTTGAGGCAAAATAGTCCACATTGGTGTGCAGAGAAGACTGCCTTCCTCCTCCTTGACTGGAATGAGGATGGGGGATGCAGCTCCTGTTACACTGAGTGGAAGAGAGGAGTGAATGAGAAGAGGAAAAATAATAAGATTAGAAGTGTGAATGCGTTTAAAAGTTTGTTTTCAATAAGGAGTAGATTAAAATAATGATTATAGTATATTATAATTTAAAAGGAGAGTGAACTTAAATTCCTGACCTATAGCAACAGGTGGAAGACAGTCTGCTCCAGGATGGGGGTAAGAGAGAGATTTATGGTGTCCATGTGTGAACAATAAATAGATTATGTCTATTTACAGCACAAGGCAAACAGAGAAGAGGAGAGTAAAAGAGAGATCAAACTATAGATAAAAAAATTACATAATTAACATAATTATGACTTTAACATAATTATGGATAGAATATAAGTTATTAATGAATATATTATGATGTAAGTAGCAAGATAAATGAAATGAGAAAATACTAATAATAGAGTTATATTATATAGAAAAGAGTTTGAAACTCTATTAATGAAAAAGAATAAATGAAGCCATAGTGATCAATATATATGGAGATAAAGGAAGTATAGAGTAAAAGAATGTATTAATAAACAAATAGATTTACTAAATAAATATGAATGAATAACATATAAGTTAGTTCTTGGATTAAGAATAAAATAGAAAAAGAAAACTTGAAAAATGAATATTAATTAATTGAAGATTTAGTGATAAAATGTGTAACAAAACTAGCTTTAAAATGTATAAGAAAAGAGCTAAAAGCCCAAATTACAACACGTTCTCACTCCCAACTAGTCATATACTGACGCTTGGTCAGGAACCCTCGGCGTAAATTATTAGGTGCGTTCGACATGAAGCTCAGCTGCAGTCGGTGATCAACGAGATTAGCCGAGCGCAGACGGGGGCGGAGTTGAAAACGGAGCCGTCAAGACTGACAGCTGGACACTTCGGGACTCAAAGTTGCTGCAGTCATGATGACCGATCCAGTGGCGTAGCGCAAAATGCAGAGGCCCCCCTGCAGGGATCGCTGACGGGGCCCCCTGATGAAGGGGGGGGGGGGGGGGGGGGGGGGGAGATACGTCACACGTCAATTTGCATATCACTGGCGTCATCACGTTCTACCGTTTCTGTTTGTTTAACAGCCTATGGTTAATAAAGGGGCATTCATAATTGCACTACACTTTATATAAGCATGTTTATTTAACTAAATTTATTGCTGTTTGAATACAGTATGTCATTATAGATATGTAGTGAATGTGCAGTAATCTCTCATATGTAATAAACTCAGACAAGTTCAGAAACTGTCACTAATATCTGTGATTGTGAACAAGAAAAGAATAAACGGTCCAATTAAATTGTTAAAATAAAGTAGAAGTACATCGGTTTGACTGTACAAGGGAAATACCTTCACACTGCCTGTGCTAAATCATTTGTCGTCAGTACGCAGAGGGGTGATCTGCTCTCGGGCTGCAGGTGGGAGAGGCTGCTGTACGAGGACTGACTGGGCCGCCTGTCAGTGCTGTGAGGCGGGGGAGGGGCCGGCGGGATCACACGCAGCTCGTTGAGAAGAGTAGGGACGGTACAGTATGGACAAATGACAGTCTAAAAATCTCCAATAACACACAAAAAAGTCGCTAGATTTGTCGCTAAGGGGGTCTGAAAAGTCGCTAAATCTAGTGACAAAGTCGCTAAGTTGGCAACATTGGCGGCAAGCAATCAGAATGAAGTAGTCCACCGCTTGAGAGGTGTTCAGAGAACACAGACCTGTGAACTTTGGTTCCGACCACAGTTGTTCCCAAGAGTTTGATTATTGCGTTCGCCGGTGGATTTTTAATTATTGAAAATCACGACGACGCGGGGCCCCCTAATCACGCGGGGCCACCCCGCGGTGCGTGCCCTGCGGGCCCGTCCGCTACGCCACCGATCACATGGCATCATCATATTTTTTTTGTTATTTTTATTTATAACAACAAACTATTTACAAATAAAACAGAATACAGTCTCTACAAACTGTAGTTCCTTTTTAAACAATAAGGGAGAATTATGAATAACATATAACAAATGCATGAGAGAAATTAGAGGAAA
Organism: Danio rerio; assembly: GCF_052040795.2. Lineage (NCBI taxonomy): Eukaryota > Metazoa > Chordata > Actinopteri > Cypriniformes > Danionidae > Danio > Danio rerio. The sequence continues at coordinate 7,617,886 of NC_141025.1, read as the reverse complement.
TGAGAGGTTAATATAAACATAAAAGCGAACAGGTCTATTAAATACAAAGCAATAAGCATAAATTCTAGGAGTTAAACATCAATCTATAGGCTAATACTTTTTGTTTGAATATGCTAAAAAAGGGTTTACATATATACTATGTAGATAGGCTATAAAAATTCCCAATGTAAAAAGCAAAACAAGGTGTTTTGATGAGGTCTTATAAATGAGATTATTTTGGATAATGAAAGCATTTTCAAAAAAGCATTTTAATCCAAAAAGATTGTGTTGAAAAGAACAAAAGGTAAAATAAGTGAGCTATGTACAAGTTTCCCAGAAAGAGCAGGTCGCCTTTAAACTGCTAGACAGGAAATAAAATATATATTTATAATAATAAAACCATTTTATAATTATATGGTAAAATAGTTCTTTAACTTAATTTGTTAAGAAAGCTTTAGGGTGGCAGGATCAATGATGATGATTATTTTATTTGAAGTCTGTAAGACTTATTTGAGTTCATATTTAGGTTATTCACTAAAATATACACTAAAATATATCATTTAAATCGTACATGGAGATGAATGCAGTAAATAGTCTTGTAAGTGACCACTAAATCATTATATGCCTTTAAATAATTTTAGAGCATCAGAGCATGTCACGTGTTTCGGTAGCCTAGGTGACTAATAGGTTAATTAGGCTAGCAGGAGCGAAGAGAAGACACGTTGCTGTGCGATTTATGGAAAAAAGGAGGCTGAATCCTGCACAATTTATTTAATAGAACCCTTTGGGAAAGCGGAGCGAGGTATGTGAAGTTAATATTTAAGTCACATGAGTTCATTTGTATGTATATGTTAATCGTGAGCTCTGCCTTCTTATTAGTTGTTTCAAACTGTCGTTATATACTTCATTAGCCCCTTTCACACAGTGATACCGGTAAATTTCTGGAAAATTTCCGGAACGACTTTACCGGTATATTGAAAAAAGCGCTGTTTACACAGGCGAGGATGTTACGGAAATTTTCCGGAAAAGAGCATTCACACATTCATTCCAAAATACCGGTAAATTCTGACATCATTCACCACAAATGAGCTTTAAACGGCTGCGCTTGTATTTGTAAACATTTGACTAAATTACAAACTCTGTGGATGATCAATATTGTGAACAACTTTCGCAGGATCACTTTCGCATGTCGAGATGTTCATAATATGTGCGTGTGCAGGCGCTCATAGGCGCACGCAAAGCTTGAAGGTAAACAAACAGCGGCTTATCAGAAGCATCTCATTGATGATTATTTACACAGTTGACATTAAGAAGAACATATAAACATTATCTGACTAACTTCTAGCAGCTAAATGTGTCTGGAAAAATATCCAAAGGCTTTTATCCTCACAAACCGCGCGGACGTAAATGCGTCTGACTGTTGTGATTGGCTAAAGCAGACGTCTCACGTCAGCACGTTCTAGACGTGCACGCGCTTATTACGGGAATCTTCCTTCTGCATTCACACAGCGCAGCATTCCGGCAAATTGCCGGTAATGTTACAACTTCTCTTTCCGGAAAATAGCCAGAACAAATTTATCGGTATTTTCAAAAAGGACCTGTTCACACATACAACCTTTCCGGAAAATTGCCGGTAATTTTCCGGAAAGGTCTGTATGTGTGAAAGGGGCTATTGTTTCACTTTCATATGTCGCTTTGTACATTATACCCCCATCCGGACAAGATTTCTAACCAGCATGCACCGCTTTAAGACAGATTTTGATCGATCTGCGCAGCGCTGCATGAAGTCGAACGCACCTATAGACGCACACAGGGTACCCCTTTAGCGTCATATTTAGACGTGCAGGGATTCTGGGCCGGCCCAAGCCTTTAGGGGCCCCTAAGCAGAATTTTATTTGGGGCCCCCTTGGTGCAGACAATATGATAAATTATCGTTAATCCTTGATTATTTGCACACTTTAAATTTAAAACACGTGTTATCAATAGGCTCGTTTGAGTTGGCCAAAATCTGCGCAGAATCGATCACCGGTGATCACCGCAAGATGCATGCCGGTTAGAAATGTGTCCGCCTTGCCTTCGCCTCGCTCTGATGTCACGCTGACGTGCGCCAAAAAACTCTCGCGATCGCGAGGCGGGTACCTCGGATGGAGCAGTCGGCCGCAGTTGCTCTCAAAAGACTGCGTTACCAAAAGCATGATGGGAAACGACTGGCTGACGACACAGCTTAATGCTGATTGGATGAGACTGACACATTACACTTTATTATCTTGTTTTACTAAGGTTTATTATGGAAGTTTTTTCCTATCAAAAATAAAATGAAAATTCAAATGCTTAAAAGATCAAATGATAAATCCAATGCTCAAACTATAAATCAAATGCTCCAACCGACATTGCAAATGATAAATCAAATCCTCAAACTGACTCTGCAAATGATAAATCAAATGCTCAAACTGACATCGCAAATGATAAATCAAATCCTCAAACTGATATCGCTAATTGTGAATCAAATGCTCAAACTATAAATCAAATCCTTAAACCGACATTGCAAATGGTGAATCAAATGCTCAAACAACTCTGCAAATGGTGAATCAAATCCTTAAACGACTCCGCAAATGGTGAATCAAATGCTCAAACTGACATCGCAAATGGTGAATCAAATGCTCAAACAGACATCGCAAATGATAAATCAAATGCAAATGAGGTGTCAATCAACCAGCATAGGCGGAGCTTTAAGGCAGAAGAGTTTGTTGTTGACAACAACCGGTAGCGCTACGACTTTTTCAAGGCGTTCAGATTTGCGTGCACTATTCCACGTCGTATCCGTATAAACTCGTGAAAGAGAAAGCGAGAAATCTCCTAATGCTTCTGTCCACATTCTGAAGTGTTCATCAGATGGGTACATCTATCACAGGAGGCCACGAAAAAAACAAGCTCCCCACACAAGCTCCCTGTCATCTGGCAGCGGAAAGCCTTCAGTGATTGACAGCTGATATGAGCTAATATAGCGCCAATAATCGTCTTCTTGCAAACGTGGCTATAAACCTCGCGGCTGTTGCCAACTAGGCATAGACCAGTCTTTAAATCTTGCGTCCTCCAGCCTGAGGTCCGAAAACTTGCATTTCCCCATGTTTTAGTTTAATTACTGAATCAAAGGCGAGCTCGCCTAACGTTATATAGTTGGCAACAAGCCAGCCGCGTACCCGCCGGTTTGTTTCAGCGCGCGCGCGAACTCCACTTCACACGAGAGTGCTCAGGTCCTACTCTTCACATATAAATAAATCCACGCAAAATTTAGAATAAAGGCCTACAATTGACACAATTTAAAAATGTATCTAAAAAAACTGGGCTCGAAAATTTAATACCTCGTCAGATGACGTTTAATACTTTTTAATGGCCTTAATTTTGGCTAATTTTATTTACATTTACATTTACATTTACATTTAGTCATTTAGCAGACGCTTTTATCCAAAGCGACTTACAAATGAGGACAAGGAAGCAATTTACACAACTAAGAGCAACAATGAATAAGTACTAAAGGCAAGTTTCAGGTCTGTAAAGTCTAAGAAGGGAAGTGTTAGTAGTTTTTTTTTTTTTTTTTTTTTTTTTTTTTTTTTTTTTTTTTTTTTTTGTACAATTAGTGTGATATTCAAAGAGGCAATTGCAGCTTAGGAAGTGAAGTGGAGACTAAATAGTTGAGTTTTTAGTCGTTTCTTGAAAATAGCGAGTGACTCTGCTGTTCTGATGCAGTTAGGGAGTTCATTCCACCAACTGGGCAGATTGAGCGTGAGCGTTCGCGAAAGTGATTTTTTCCCTCTTTGGGATGGAACCACGAGGCGACGTTCATTCACAGAACGCAAGTTTCTGGAGGGCACATAGATCTGCAGAAGTGAGTGCAGATAAGAAGGTGCTAGGCCAGAAGTCACTTTGTAGGCAAACATCAGAGTTTTGAATTTGATGCGAGCAGCAACTGGCAGCCAGTGCAAACGGACTAGCAGCGGAGTGACATGTGCTCGTTTAGGTTCATTGAAGACAACTCGTGCTGCTGCATTCTGGAGCAGTTGAAGAGGCTTGATAGAGTTAGCTGGAAGCCCAGCTAGTAGAGAGTTGCAGTAATCCAGTTTGGAGAGAACAAGAGCTTGAACAAGGAGTTGAGCTGCATGTTCAGATAAGAAGGGTCGGATCTTTCTGATGTTATAGAGTGCAAATCTGCACGATCGAGCAGTTCTAGAAATGTGGTCAGAGAAGTTTAGTTGGTCATCAATCGTTACTCCAAGGCTTTTCACCATTTTGGATGCAGTAATGGTTGCCCCATCCATCTGGATTGAAAAGTTATGGTGTAGAGTCGGGTTGGCAGAAACTACAAGCATTTCCGTTTTTGCGAGGTTCAGCTGAAGATGATGATCTTTCATCCAGTGTGAAATATCCAACAGGCAGGCTGAGATACGAGCTGGAACCGAGGGATCATCAGGATGAAAAGAGAGGTATAGCTGGGTGTCATCAGCATAGCAGTGGTAGGAGAATCCATGTCTCTGGATGACTGGTCCTAGAGATGATGTGTAGATGGAGAAGAGAAGTGGCCCAAGAACAGAGCCTTGAGGTACCCCAGTGTTTAGATGCTGTAGGTTGGACACCTCTCCCCTCCAAGACACCCTGAATGACCTGTCAGAGAGGTAAGATCTAAACCATTGTATAACAGTGCCCGCAACGCCCAGTGACTCAAGCGTAGATAGCAGGATCTGGTGGTTGACAGTGTCAAAAGCAGCTGACAAGTCCAGCAAAATGAGGACTGATGATTTAGAGTCTGCTTTAGCCAGTCTGAGATCCTCCACGACCGAGAGCAGGGCAGTCTCAGTTGAGTGGCCTTTCTTAAAGCCGGATTGCTTGTTGTCCATGAGATTGTTTTGAGTAAGAAAGTCCAGGACTTGATTGAACACTACTTTCTCCAGAATCTTGGCCATGAATGGAAGCAGGGATACTGGTCTGTAGTTTTCAAGTAGCGTATGGTCCAGGTTGGGTTTCTTTAGCAGTGGGGTTACCCTAGCCTGCTTAAATGTAGTGGGGAATAAACCAGAGTCAAGAGATGTGTTAATTATGTGAGTCAGTGTTGGTATGACTGCAGGAGAGATGGCTTGCAAGAGATGAGAGGGAATGGGATCGAGTGGACAGGTGGTTGCATGGCTAGATAGCACAAGTTTGGACACCTCAGACTCAGAGAGCTGAGAAAAAGAGGTGAGTGTGTGTGGTGTTGGTGTTGTATCTTGCGTGTTTGTTGTAGGTGCAGCAAATTGAGCACTGATTTTTGCAGTTTTGGTGCAGAAGAATGTAGCAAAGTCATCAGTAGTAAGTGTGGAGGATGCGGGTGGAGGAGGAGGATAGAGGAGGGAGGAAAATGTTTTAAAAAGTAGGCGAGGATTAGTGGCATTGTTGATTTTCAGACGGTAATACGTCTGCTTTGCAGAAGTAACCTCAGCTGAGAAAGAGGACAGAAGAGTTTGGTATGTTAAGAGATGTGCAGGATTTTTAGTTTTCCGCCAAATTCTCTCTGCAGCCCGAAGTTTTGAGCGATGCTCACGGAGAGCATCCGAGAGCCAGGGTGCAGGAGGACTGGCACGGGCTGGCCTGGATGCAAGAGGACATAATCGGTCTAGACATGATGCTAGTGTGGAGCAGAGTGTATTAGTGGCACTGTTCGAATCAAGTGCAGTGAGTTTGCGAGATGGAGGAAGAGAGTCTGAAACAATGGTGGATAGTCTATTGGGTGAGAGAGATCGTAGGTTTCTGCGAAAGGTAACCAGTGTTGGAGTGTGTGGCGGCTCAGGAGTAATGTGGATGTTGAGAGACAGAAGGAAATGATCAGATATTTGTAGTGGAGTTACTATTGTTTGATCAGTGAAGCAGTGTCGTGTGTAAATAAGGTCTAGCTGATTACCTGATTTGTGGGTAGCAGAAGTAGGTGCTCTTTTTAGGTCAAAAGAGGCAAGCAGAGTCTGAAAGTCTGCAGCTTGCGGTTTGTTAACGTAAATGTTGAAGTCACCTAGCACCAATAAGGGAGTGGCAAAATTAGAAAAAGATGAGAGAAGAACATCCAGTTCATCTAGGAAGTGACCTAATTTACCTGGTGGGCGGTAGATGACAACCACATTTATGTAGAAGGGGTGGATAATGGTGACTGCATGGAATTCAAAGGAGCTGATTGTTGGCAGGGACGGTATCAGAGTAAATTTCCATTCTTTGGAAATTAGTAGTCCAGTCCCACCCCCTCTCCCTGTCTGACGAGGAGTGTGGGAAAAAGAGAAATTAGCAGAAAGAGTAGCATGTGTAGCAGTGTCCTCCGGCCTCAACCAGGTCTCAGTTAGAGCCATGAGATTATAGTCAGAATATGTAGCTATGGAGGTAATAAAATCAGCCTTGTTAACAGCTGATTGACAATTCCAGAGGCCCACGGAGAGAGAGAGTTGTGAAATAGTAGATACATGTATTGAACGAAGGTTGTGAGGATTACGCCTGCAGCGCACCTCCCGTGTTTTGCGAGTGTTAGTAACAACAGGAATTAGAAAACACATAATAAAAGTGCACTGACAACAAAAAATAAGTGTGAAGTAAAACAATACAGTAAAGTACTCAAGTGCTTTGTCGGTGTCTTTGCTCGGTGGAGTCGCGCAGGTAGAGTCTATGGTCTTTACCCTCGTCGGTCTTCACACGAGGCGGTCTTCACATGAGGCTGCCGCGACCGCTGCCGCGGTGAACTAGTTGTTTATATAACCCCAAAGCACTAGCTGATTGAATTCAGCTGGACACGCCTCGAGAGTCAAAACAAGGGCCGAAACTGAGGCGGACGACGCGAACCGCGTCTGCGTTCGCTACACAAGCTCTTATAGTAACCAAGGAAACAGTGGCTAAACAACTTCTAGTATTATACACAACTGAAAGCAAGTTTAAATGTCCTACAACTTTACACAAACAGCTGGAAACAAGTCCTCAAACCATACACAACAACTGAAACAAATCTTAAATGTACTTACAGGCTGCTGTTCTAGATGCTGCTAAAGTGCTTCTCCTGCCGACTAATGCTACCGTGCTCACTATATAGTGGTTACCTGGCGTTTGGACACGCCTCCCGAGTCAAAACAAGGGCCGAAACTGAGGCGGACGACGCGAACCGCGTCTGCGTTCGCTACACAAGCTCTTATAGTAACCAAGGAAACAGTGGCTAAACAACTTCTAGTATTATACACAACTGAAAGCAAGTTTAAATGTCCTACAACTTTACACAAACAGCTGGAAACAAGTCCTCAAACCATACACAACAACTGAAACAAATCTTAAATGTACTTACAGGCTGCTGTTCTAGATGCTGCTAAAGTGCTTCTCCTGCCGACTAATGCTACCGTGCTCACTATATAGTGGTTACCTGGCGTTTGGACACGCCTCCCGAGTCAAAACAAGGGCCGAAACTGAGGCGGACGACGCGAACCGCGTCTGCGTTCGCTACACAAGCTCTTATAGTAACCAAGGAAACAGTGGCTAAACAGTGGCTAAACAACTTCTAGTATTATTTACCTTTTACAACCCCGCGGACACGCTCCCTGGTCTCAGACTGTGCAAGAAGCACTGCATTAAATTACATTTTCCCCGCCATGTTTTTATAATATGAGTATTATTTTACTCCAGTGTATATTCAATGGAGCTTCAGCGCTAGCCTGCCGATCCTGACGGCCGCGTGCGAGTAAAAGGCCTTTTGTCTCATTTTACGCTTGAACAACTGCCAAAGTTTGTTTAACTGAATGTATTTTAATTACATTACAACATCGATGTTGTAAAAGGAACCGTATAAAGTGGAAAAAACTCACAATAACAGGTCACCGGAAGTTTATAAGTATGGGAACACTAGCTCGGCATATATCCAATTATATTCATCTGTCTCCATATTCTACTGCATGTCAGAATATTACACAGCACCAAAAATGTAAAAATATATATTGAATACATTTAAAATGTTTTTGTCCACAGCAGACGGCACCTCACAGTGACGCAGATTCCCGAGTTGGTGTGCTCTTCTTCTTCTTCTTCCTGGTGTTTATTGGCGGTTCGCATTCTTACCAGAGCATTACCGCCACCTACTGTGGGTTATGGATCAGAGACTCTCTTATTTTTATTTTATTTATTTTTTACCTCTTGACTCTTCACAACCCGAGCCTTCGATGTTGCTGCGTGTTCAGCTCCTCCATCTACAGCTCAGGTCCTTCACAGCCGGTCGGCGTGCTCCAATCAGGTGAGCCCTCTTCAGCGCTCACCATGACAACGAGACTCACAGCACAGCAGTGACGTGCCTTGTAAAAATTTGCATATGTATTCCTATAAAGCTTCTCGGTTCTCTCTCAGCGCTGTCAGTTCGCCCGGTGTAGCTGTTTGTACTTGACCAAGGTGAGTTCAATACCGACGGTACGAGTGGAGCCACGCCAATCTCAAGAAGTCCGCTTCGTGAAGCTTCACCCGGGCCCGTCTGTGCTGTAGTTCCTTGCGGTTTGCATACATAAACGCAATATCGCGAAGAACATTACGTGTTTGTTGCTCGAAATGTGCCGCCGAGCAACATCCAGTGAATACTGGCACGGCCTGGCGCCCGGTCTTTCCGTGCACTCCCTGGGGCGAGGCGGCCTTTGAGCCCTAGGCAGGGAGCAAACAACCCCCGAGGACCCTCAGGGAAACACGGGGGGCCGGTAGTGGGACCTCGCTGCGAGGGTTATGGTGGGTGGGAGTAGCGAGGCCCACTCATCTTCTATTTTAAACTATAGTTTCAAACTTTAGTTTACTATAGTTTGAAATAGAAACCATGGTAACTGTTATGATTTAACTTTATGCAAAGAGCTTAGAATGACCGAGAGCAACAGACCCGGATTCCGCCATTTTGAAGTGATCGCGATCGCTCGTCATTGCTGTCGCGATGGAAAGCAGCTGCTTTGTTTTTATTTAATTTATTCAAAAAGCGCGTTATTGTTTCCCAAATTGTAGAGTGTCGCCTCTTGGTAATTCTATGCTCTTTGCTCTATGTCTGACTGTTGTAATGTTTTGCTTTGTTTTTCAGCAGAGCTGTTGATGAAAGAAGGACTATTGAAGACAACCGCGGGTTATCTCCACGAGCGTGCGCATCATAATGTTTCCGGGCTGTTTTCTGAAAGTTTCACTTGTTTAGATAAGTTTGCAGGTCAAACTAAATAAACTATACTCTTTCTAAACACCCGTCTCGTGTTTTATTTGTCCTCTACAGGAATACATTGTCATATAAGTCTGTTGAATGCATTTGTATGCAACATGGTTTGACAATACAGTAGTCTAACTAATAAATAGCTGTTATAAATGTACCTTCATTAGTCAACATTTGGTGTAGGTAATACAAATGTAATTAAAGATGTCCAAAGACATAACGGTAATGTTATGGTTGTTACATAACTATATTTATGATTATTATTCTGTATGTTTAAAACCAGCAGATTAGACTATATATTTAACATGTCATGAACTTACTGTTATTAATAAAATAAAAATTAATAAAAAGTCCTAATACGGGAAGGGGTTTTGTTTTGGTTTATTATCAACCTACTGTAGGTTTTAGGTTGACTACAGCAGACCTATATCATAATATTGGTAGTCAAGAGTTTTTTAATAACCCAATTTAAGTAAAACGTTTCTTACTCAAGTAGGCTGCTTTTAGCATGCAAAAGTCAAATTTGAGTATATAAAATAGTTTCCAACTAAATTTTGTCTTGTGAAAATGAATGAATATATGGATTTGTATGTATTTTGTTTTTTAATAATTCATAAGTAAATTACTTGTAATTGTTTTTGTATTGTTACTGATATCTGCATTTTATTAAGTGCATTATTTAATGTAATAAAGTACAGAAACACTGCATACTCTAAAGGGGCATGCTATACAGTATTCATGCTATATACTACTACTTAGAGATGAAGTATGTACACTAGATGTCAGCATAACATCACACTTGATTCTGATCATTTATTCAAGAGCAGAACTTATTTTCTTAAGTTTTATTTTATGAATTAATTCATCATATAACCTGTATATTCATATCAATGTTTGCGTATTATCAGCATTTACTTCAAAGTAACCCAGTAAAAAGCAATAGGGTGATTTTATTAAAAAGGTTATAGTTTTATTAATAATCTAAAATAATATTCATTCATTCATTTTCTTTTCGGCTTAGTCCCTTTATTAATCCGGGGTTTCCACAGCGGAATGAACCACTAGCTTATCCAGCGGGTTTTTACGCAGCGGATGCCCTTCCAGCTGCAGCCTATCTCTGGGAAACATCCACACACACTCATTCACACTCATACACTACGGACAATTTTAGCCTACCCCATTCACCTACAGCGCATGTGTTTGGAGTGTGGGGGAAACCGGAGCACCCACGCCAACATGGAGAGACCATGCAAACTCCACACAGAAACATCAACTGACCAAGCCAAGGCTCGAACAAGCAACCTTCTTGCTGTGACGTAAAAGCACTCCCTACTACCCCACCCTCAACAAATGTTACTTAAATACAATCAGCAATGTGTTTTTTTATTTGTAAATAAACTATTATAATAAGGCAGCATGGTGTTTTCATTTACGTATATCATTGTTTGTACTTCTTTTATATTAGCATTAATTGGGTAAGCTAAATTGTCCATTTGTGTGAATGAGTGTGTATGGATGTTTGCCAGTGATAGGTTGCAGCTGGAAGGGCATTCACTGCATAAAACATATGCTGGTAAAGTTGGTGGTTCATTCCACTGTGGTGATCCCGGATTAATAAAGGGACCTGTGCGACCACCTTTGCTTTTCTCCAGATCGTCTGGGGGGGTTGAATCGAGATTGCCATCTTTTTTCAGATTAATCATGCAGCTCCAGTATAGAATATAAAGTCCTGCTGCAGTGGAGACAGAATGAATATTGTGTCTGACTCCATCATGAGCTTGGAGGACTGCATCCATACATCTCTGCAATGACTCAAATCACTGATTAATAAAGTCATCTGGTATGGCAAAGAAAGCGTTCTTGCAGGACTCCCAGAGTTCATCAAGACTCTTTGGATTCATCTTCAATGCCTCCTCCTTCATCTTACCCCAGGCATGCTCAATAATGTTCATGTCTGGTGACTGGGCTGGCCAATCCTGGAGCAGTCTGACCTTCTTTGCTTTCAGGAGCTTTGATGTGGAGGCTGAAGTATGAGATGAGTGCTATCCTGCTGAAGAATTTGCCCTCTCCTGTGGTTTGTAATGTAATGGGCAGCACAAATGTCTTGATACCTCAGGCTGTTGATGTTGCCATCTACTCACACCCCCATACTGAATAAAACCCCAAACCATGACGTTTCCTTCACCAAACTTGACTGATTTCTGTGAGAATCTTGAGTCCATGCGGGTTCCGATAGGTCTGCTGCAGTATTTGTGATGATTGGGATGCAGCTCAACAGATCATTCAGCAGAAAAATCAGCCTTCTGCCACTTTTCCAAATGATCAACCAGAAGTCAAGTTAGTATTTCCTGCTTTTACAACTGGCATCGACAACAAGATTTTTTTAGGTGGTGTATAAACAGATATATCAGCCTTTAAAGCGCATCTATGAAAGCAGGTTTAAAATATAAAATCAATCAACTATAACTGCGTTGCTCCCTTAACAGCCCATAAAACATTGAACAAAATATTTAACTGCTGATGATATATGAACATGTAAAAGCAGACACTTCTAAAGGTCACAAGCACAGTGATGGAGTTTTTCTGCATTTTATTATAGTGACTCTTTGAAGGGGACCTATTATCACGCTTTTTACAAGATGTAAAATAAGTCTCTGATGGGTGTGTACGTGAAGATTCAGCTCAAAATATCACACAAATAATGCTGTATAACTCTCTGAAACTGACCCTTTTAGGCTTTGATCCTAATTGTGCGGTTTTGGTGACTGTCGCTTTAAATTCAAATGAGATTGTGCTCTTTTCAAAAGAGGGCGGAGCTACGGTGGTCACTTGTGCGTCTTAAAACGTCACATTTTTAATCCTCTTATTGGCTGACATTATGAAACAGGTGAAAACTCTAATGGCGGATGGCTGCTTCTCACCTAAGGCTGTTTATGCTAATGAGGGAGAGATGGTCACAAGTGGGCGGGGCTTTTCCCCCTCTGATGAGACTTACAAAGGGAGAATGTCAATCAAAGTGTTTCTTATAAAACATGTGGTAATAAAAAGCAGAGGTAATTAATTTTGTTATTAAAAGCGGGCTATTTTCACACACTGCTGCCACACAACTGTGTTTAAACCCCTTATAAAAGTACATTTTGCATAATAGGTCCCCTTTAAGTATCATCTTACAAATGTCATATTGTTCTTTCCACATAACTGGAGCTTAAATCAACATTTCATGACCATTTTTTCATTTATTTGGGAAGCGGATGTGCAATAAGTTGGATAATATACAGTCAGCCAGCTATTTTATGAAAATAAGCTTCGAGCAGATACAAGATGTCCATATTTTCACTATAAAATCATGTTTATATCCAACACATCCGCTTATATAATTGTGTAAAACAAGTCTCTGATGTTCCCAGAGTATGTATGTCAAGTTTCAGCTCAATATACCACACATAGATCTCTCTGAAACTGACCCCTTTAGGCTTTGATCCTAATTGTGCTGTTTTGGTGACTGTCGCTTTAAATTCAAATGAGATTGTGCTCTTTTCAAAAGTGGGCGGAGCTACGGTGGTCAATTATGCGTCTTAAAACTCCACATTTAATATCCTCTTCATCGCTGACATTATCTTCAGCAGGTCAAAACTCTAATGACGGACGACTGCTTCTCACTTAGGGCTGTTTATGCTAATGAGGGACAGATGGTCACTAGTGGGCGGGGCTTTTCCCCGCTTTCATGACACTTACAAAGGGAGAATGTCAATCAAAGTGTTTCTTTCATCAAGTGTGATTATAAAAAGCTAATTAATTAATTTTTATTATTAAAAGCGGGCTATTTTCACACACTGCTGCCACACAACTGTGTTTAAACCCCTTATAAAAGCACATTTTGCATAATAGGTCCCCTTTAAGTATCATCTTACAAATGTCATATTGTTCTTTTCACATAACTGGAGCTTAAATCAACATTTCATGACCATTTATTCATTTATTTGGGAAGCAGATGTGGATAATGTACAGTCAGCCAGCTATTTTATGAAAATAAGCTTCGAGCAGATACAAGATGTCCATATTTTCACTATAAAATCATGTTTATATCCAACACATCCGCTTATATAATTGTGTAAAACAAGTCTCTGATGTTCCCAGAGTATGTATGTCAAGTTTCAGCTCAATATACCACACATAGATCTCTCTGAAACTGACCCCTTTAGGCTTTGATCCTAATTGTGCTGTTTTGGTGACTGTCGCTTTAAATTCAAATGAGATTGTGCTCTTTTCAAAAGTGGGCGGAGCTACAGTGGTCAATTATGCGTCTTAAAACTCCACATTTAATATCCTCTTCATCGCTGACATTATCTTCAGCAGGTCAAAACTCTAATGACGGACGACTGCTTCTCACTTAGGGCTGTTTATGCTAATGAGGGACAGATGGTCACTAGTGGGCGGGGCTTTCCCCTCTCTGATGACACTTACAAAGGGAGAATGTCAATCAAAGTGTTTCTTTCATCAAGTGTGATTATAAAAAGTAAATTAATACATTTTTATTCTTAAAAGCGGGCTATTTTCACACACTGCTGCCACACAACTGTGTTTAAACCCCTTATAAAAGCACATTTTGCATAAAAGGTCCCCTTTAGGTATCTTCTTACAGATAATCACATGTTTCTTTCCACATAGCTGGAGCTCAAATCAACATTTCATGACCATTTATTCATTTATTTGGGAAGCAGATGTGGATAATATGCAGTCAGTCAGCTATTTTATGAAAATAAACTCAGAGCAGATACAAGATGTCCACATTTTTACTATAAAAACACGTTTATATCCTATGCATCCGCTTATATAGTTGTTTAAACTTATGCTGGTAATTTAGCCACAGCTAGAAATATATGTCACGTTTAATATTGCACAGTATATACCGAACTCTAGCTAATCCTTCATGTCTAGTACTGTGAAATACGTATATGGAGTATCTGTACAAACTGAATGAATGATAAGAAAGAAACACAAACACAATGAATAAATGGAGTGCGTCTTCATTTTAGAAAAGTTTTCTTGGCTTAAAGCATTCAAAAACAATGGAGAGGAGTGACAAAGGCAACACTGGCTGGAGAAAAAGGTATATAACATATAATATAAGGTGGAAATTATATATAAGAAAATATATTTAGCATAAAGTCGATAAAGCCTAAATGAGGTTCTGTTGTGAAATATTACACTGTAAATAAATATCTGTAAATGAACAGTTCCCTTTTGTTGTGATATATGAGTGTTTTTGGTTTTATTCACGGTTGTAAGTTGCATTATGGGATGTCGATCTCTGCTCTGTTGACTTCTGATGTTGAAAATTCAACTCTACAGTTTAACAAAGTGACTTTTATTGACATTTTAGTAGCTTGAAATCATATAAGAAATAATATCTAGAGAAATAAGGGTACCACTTTACAATAAGGTTCATTAGTTAATGCATTTACTAACATGAACTAATCATGAACAACACATGTACAGCATTTATTAATCATAATTGAACATTTATTAATGCATAATTAACATCCAAGTCCATGCTTGTTAACATTAGTTAATGCACCATGAGTTAACATGAACTAACAATGAACTACTGTATTTACATTAACTAACGTTAACTAACATGAACAAATACAGTAGTAAATGTATTGTTCATTGTTTGTTCATGTTAGTAAATGCATTAATTAACATTAACTAATGAACCTTATTGTAAAGTGTGACCGAAATAAGAGTGCAAAATAATCGAAAATGTGTTGGCAGTTTATTACAAGGTTTTTGTAGTGCAATATACAACACCAACCCAGACAATATAGCATTTTAAACTAGAAAAATGTTAATAAAAGTCACTTTTTTTCACTTTTCAAAGTTTAAAGTTGTTGGATCAAGGATCAAGGTCTCATAATGCATTTTTAAAAGCGTAAATAAATAGGAAAAAATAAAAAATACATGATGCACAATATGGAAAACTGCTCATTCATGGATATTTTTTACAGTGTAGACAGGTTTATCACCAAAGTCTCATTACCATGAGGGGTATTTTAGTTTTTAAGTGTATTTTAAAGTCAAATAGTCAAATAAAAATGCAAAAAAGTAATGTGTGAATGTTAAAATAATAATAATAATAATAATAATAATAATAGAAAGACTCCACTTGAAAATGCTCAGTTTCTCTTGGATTTTTTACAAATTTAAAATAAAAATGTTGCTATTTAGAGCATGTTTATTTTTTGAATAGTAAAAATATATTATATAATATAAAAAAAAAATCTTCTGACCAAATGTCATTTCTGACAACAAAAGAAAGTGCTCTAATGACAATATTTGCATTTAAATATGAAAAGAAATGTACCCAACCCGGAAGGGACGTGATGGTGGAGAAAAAAAATGGGTGGAAGAAAAAAAAAGCTGAGTGATAGGTAAACATATTTTTGAAAGTTTTTGCTCGCAGAGATGTTTTGCGTTATCTCACAAAACTGTTGTTCGACAAACACTTCACTTCATACATGACAACCCTCCTGTTTTTGCCAGGATTGTCCCATATTTTACCATTATATCATATTATTATTTATTTTCCCACATTTCTCTCATATTTTTAATCTTGAAAGCATGTTGACATTAATATAAACATGTCTGCATTCACTTGCATTAAAGCTGTGTGTTGATCATATCCAAACTCTAACTCAGTGAATGCTTGTATAAGCTCTGACTGACGGACGCGCGCTCCATATGATAAACTGATCCTAGATCAGCTTCTGTACACGGCAATTAAAGTGACACCTCTGTTATCAAACAAGTGAAGAGCAGCACATGAATCTCCTGTTTTGTTTCGTTTGATAACAGAGGTGTCATTTTACGAATGCACTGATATATAACCAAAGCATACTTCAACTTTTTATTCATTTAAGAGGAAATCAGTAGTGTTTAAAATAAAATAAAACATGCAGGACGTCCAGGCATGTTTACATATTATTAAGTGTATTTGTCTGTTTAAACACACACCCAAATCCCAAATTGTCCTGCACTTTAGCTCCTCTTTAAATGGCGATTACAGCTGATCTGGGAGTCGGTCAGCGCTTATACTGTACATGCATTCGCTGATTCAGAGGTTGCATATGAGCGGCGCTGATCGACGCACAGCTTTAATGCAAGTGAATGCAGACACTGCTCATCCCCTGCACTCAAGAGTTTCAGCTCCTTCCCTCCGGTCGTAGGTTTCTAGTATTAAGCTCTAAAACGAAACGATACAAAAATAGTTTCATACCAGCAGCCATTAGACATTTAAATAAGGCATAGACTAAAGCAGAGATGTTGCAGTGACTTGCATATTTTAGATTATTTTAATATTTACTTGGGGGAAAGGGGGGGGGGGTGGACACTTAAAGTGATTATTTATTTATTCTTTATGTTTACATTTTATGTCTTAATGTGCATTTGTTGTTGTTACCGTGTGAGTTGCTTTGTGTGGCACTGTTGTGAGATGAGGACTCTTGACTGCAAACCAAATCTACCTTCGGGTATAAATAAAGTAACCTACCTACCTACATTTTTATATTACTTTTAACATGCTTTCAAGATTAAAAGTATGAGAGAAATATGGTAAAATACCTAATAATAGGATATAATGGTAAAATACGGGAGAATCCCGGCAAAGACAGGAGGGTTGTCATGTATGACGTGAAGTGTTTGTCGAACAATTTTTGTGAGATAACGCAAAACATCTTTGCGAGGGAACGCAAAAACTTTCAAAAATATGTTCACCCATCACTTCTTTTTTTTTTCTTCACCATCACGTCCCTTCCAGGTCTCCTAAAAAATGTAATCAGTCATTTACAGAAATAAATACATGAATGAATAAAAATAATAATAATATAAAACAAATCCCAAAAAAACTGAGAATGTTTAAGTGATCCTATTTCTTTCCATTGCAATCAATGCACATACAAACCCCATCAAATTTCCACCTGTTTAGCAATAAACGAATGAGAATTATGGTTAAAAACGATCCTTAATTTCAATAAGGAAATAATGTCACAATCAATCACATCCTAAAATAGGCTTTATTTTCTTTACGCACAAAATAAGTTCTTTCATATTTAATCTGGAGTGAAATGTGACCTGAACGTTTGTAAAATGAATCCAAAAAATGTCAGCAAGGGCTAAGAAATGATAAATACTCTAAATGGAGTGTCTAAAACAGAAGAATGAACCTGCCTGCAGACTGTGTGTTGTTTGTTCGGCTTTTCTCTGGCTCTGCTGTTTGTTTTTAATCTACTATGGGAGTGTGTGAGACCCCGGGCCAGTCGTAGATGTCGGGTAGGAAAGAGTCGTAGTTTGTGTTCCAGACCACTGATCTGACGTACGACTCTTTATCCACAGGCTCCGGGTATCGAAACGCCATTCCCTTTGAATACACATACTCCACCACCTGTACACAAACACACACACACACAACATCTCAGCAACTCACCCAGGAACAAAATCATTCACATTTACAATTTTCAGTACAGGTCTACATTTGAAGTAAACTTCATTTTAACAACCTTTATTGATTCTCAAGATCTATCTTTTAGTCTGTGGTGATTCAGATGATGAGTGAATAACACACATGTTGGGTTTTCATGTTTTATGGGGACTTCCCATAGACATAATGATTTTTATATTGTATAGACTGTATGTTCTGTCCTCTGTTCCCTATTCTACAATAAGACCCAACCCTCACAGAAAACACTCTGCACTTTCACATTTACAAAATACCTCATTCGGAGTGATTTATGAGCTGTTTTCCTTATGAGGAACAACAATGTTCCAACACGGTCAAAATTAGTGCTATTGCTATATTTGTGGGGACATTTGCTACACACACATACATGCAGGCACACATGCGCACCCACTCACACACAC
Source organism: Danio rerio (assembly GCF_052040795.2). Lineage (NCBI taxonomy): Eukaryota > Metazoa > Chordata > Actinopteri > Cypriniformes > Danionidae > Danio > Danio rerio. The sequence goes on along the minus strand of NC_141025.1, from coordinate 7,599,786 downwards.
ACGCATGCACACACACATAAACATGCATGCGAACAACCACACGCACACACATTTCATGCACACATGCATGCGAACACACATGCACAAACATGCACACACGCAGACACGCACACGCACACACACATACAGCAAACACAGCTCACACACACACAAGCATGCACACGCACGCACACACGCACAAACACACACGTCATGCAAACACATATGCACAAAAACATGCATGCGAACGTACGCACACATCACAGATACAGCACACACACACATACATACGCGTTCACACAGTACACACACGTCATGCACACACACACATACAGCACACACACACACACACACACAAACATACATGCACACAAAACATGCACAAAAACATGCATGCGAACACACACACACATCACAGAAACAGCACACAAATACATGTACACACACACACACAAACATACATACATACATAAGCATTACAGAAACAGCACACACATACATGCATTTACACACACACACGCGTCATGCACACACACAAACATGCATGCGAACACCCACACACGCACACACATATCAATTTATGAGCTCTTTTCCTCATGAGGAACAACAATGTTCCAACACGGTCAAAATTAGTGCTATTGCTATATTTGTGGGGACATTTGCTACACACACACATACATGCAGGCACACATGCGCACCCACTCACACACACACACGCACGCACACACACACAAACATGCATGCGAACAACCACACGCACACACATTTCATGCACACATGCATGCGAACACACATGCACAAACATGCACACACGCACACACAAACACACACACACACACCACACATACAGCAAACACAGCTCACACACACACAAGCATGCACATGCACGCACACACACACAAACACACACTTCATGCAAACACATATGCACAAAAACATGCATGCGAACGTTCGCACACATCACAGATACAGTACACACACACATACGCGTTCACACAGTACACACACGTCATGCACACACACATACAGCACACACACACACAAACATACATGCATACACACAAAGCATGCACAAAAACATGCATGCGAACACACACACACACACACACACACACATCACAGAAACAGCACACAAATACATGTACACACACACACACACACAAACATACATACATACATAAGCATTACAGAAACAGCACACACATACATGCATTTACACATACACACGCGTCATGTACACACACAAACATGCATGCGGACACCCACACACGCACACACATATCATGCACACATGCATGGGAACACACATGCACAAACACCTATACATAAAGATCACACATACAGCGCGCGCGCGCACACGCACACGCACACACACACACACACACACACACACACACACACACACACACACACACACACATACAGACACACACACACACAAACAAGCATGCGAACACACACACATCACAGAAACAGCACACAAATACATATACACACACACACACACACACACACACACACACACACACAAACATACATAAACATCCCAGATACAGCACACATGCTATGAATTATGAGGACACAATGCATGTCCTCATAAATCACCTTGGTTCAATCAAGTGTGTCCTTGTAAACCAACAAAACCAGCGCACGCTCACACACACTGGTATTAGTGCTTTATGAGGACTCTCCATAGGTGTAATGAATTTCATACAGTAACATACACTTATTATTTGACCCTACCCACTAAACCCCACTCTCACAGGAAACCTGTGGCAAACTTTTAATATGATATAACCCAGGTAAATATGATTTAAGCTTTTTGAATTATTAGGACACAATGCATGTCCTCATAAACCACCTTAATAGAGTACAACCAGGTCATATTAATGTCATTATACAAATTGTGTCCTTGTAAACCACCAACTCCAACACACACAAACACACCTTGATGGCCATCTGCAGCGACACCTCTCTGATGTTGGACAGTGGTGGATAGAGTCGTCCCTGACTCAGCTCTTCATCCGTCAGCTGATCCGCCAGTGTCTACAACACAAACACTCTTTCATCAAGTTACAGAATCAAACATTAACAGAACACACCTACAACAAGTGCTGCTTTAACTTATCTACGCTAATAACAGTGTTCAGACTGGTTCGCTGACCTCAAACCTAACATAGCCTTATCATTGCGTCACTCTTATATCAGCACAGAACAATAAGACTTTATTTTATCCTCCAAACACAAGTGATGATGTTTTTAATGAAACTGTAGAGGATTTTGTCTCGGAAAGGCTAGGTAAACATG
>NC_141025.1:7577500-7592500 GCF_052040795.2 Danio rerio | reverse complement strand
TTTCAGCAATTATGAGCCAAAATGTATTGCGATTAATCGCATCCAAAATAAAAGTTTGTTTAGACATAATATATGTCTGTGTACGGTGTAAATTATATACTGTATATATATATATATATATATTAGTGGTGGGCTGTTATTGGCGTGAATGTGCTGAGTTAACGCGAGACTCTAAAAAAAAAAAAAGTGCCCTTATGAATCAAATCAGCTGGATGCCCTTCTGGATCTTTCACTTACATCGAAGACACTACTGACTACGCTTACATGGACATCTTTAATCTAGCTATTTGCCGTAATAGACAATAATATAATTAAGGTGTTTATGTCAAGTGCTTTCATGTAAGAGTTTCCTGTAATCTTGCGTGTTTTTATCTGCAGTTTGGCCATTTTTATTCATGTGCCCGTGACAAACTGGGGTATTAGACTCAAATAAGGAGTAAGGACTGGTGAGAGTGTTATGGAATTTAATAACGCACGCCGAATGGAAAGAAAAAAAACTTCCGCATTTTAAAACTCATGTTTAACTGAATAAACAGTTAGTAACTACAAGAACATCTTATTGAACATTATTTGTTTTCATCACCAATTATCATAGTAGAAAAGTTTCTCAAGCAGTTTGTGCAGGAGATGAGCCCCTGGTCTAATGCGACACCTGACTTAAGAAACCAGTTCTCAAAGAAATTTAAATGAGCCATTTTAATCTAGATGAATCTAGATTACTTCCAAGATTACAGTGAGATTAATCTAGATTAAAAAAATTTATCTATGCCCACCTTTAATATATATATATATATATATATATATATATATATATATGTATGTGTGTATATATATATATATATATATATATATATATATATATATATATATATATATATATATATATATATACATACATATATATATATATATATACATACACATACATATATATATATACATACATATATATATATATATATATATACATATATATATATATATATATATATATATATATATATATATATATATATATATATATATATATATATATATATATATATATATATATACATATATATATACATATATATATACATATACATACATATATAAATATATATATATATATATATATATATATATATATATACATACATATATATATATATATATATATATATATATATATATATATATATATATATATATATATATATATATATATATATATATATATATATATATATATTTATATATATATATATATTTATATATATATATATATATATAAAAAAATTAAATTATATTAAAGGTGGGCAAAGATAACATTACTGTAAAATGTGCCATTTATATATATATATATATATATATATATATATATATATATATATATATATATATATATATATATATATATATGGCACATTTTACAGTAATGTTTATTAATGTGCATTGACCCTGTAAACAAATAAACTAAACTAAATCAGGCCTCTTTTCTTGTAAATGAGCATTTTCTATCAGGCTCCTCTGATTCGGTTCAGAAGTTTTATTTTTTTATGTAATGATAAGGTTATTGGCTAGTAAATAAAATAACTTTTTTTCATAAATGTCACTTTAGACAATTCTTTGGTTTTTAACAAGGTAGATTTTCTTTTGAGTCAAAACCAGCTAAATCCACCAATGCTTTGTATGCAAAAACCTCTAAATCCACCTATTGGAACAAGACTGTGTAATTAGTTGAAAAACACTGAAGATGCCATTAGGAATTATTTTACCAAACATAAAACACATTACACAAACCATCTGAAATTAAAAATACATCTGTCAAGTAAGTGGCGGTTCATTCCGCTGTAGTAACCCCTGATAAACCAGTGACTAAGCAGGGAGAAAATGATAAATAAAATCTGTAAAGCAAGTGCATTAATCAATAACATTAAAACTGACTTTAATTAAACCTTAACAATCTGTTGTCATTTCTGATATTTGGGATTTAGATTTAATGCAAGTATAACAATGTAAACATTGCAAACTAAGCTTGAAAGAACCACCAACTTATCCAGCATATGTTTTTATGCAGCAGATGCACTTCTAGGTGCAACCCATCACTGGGAAACATCCTTACACACTCATTCACACACATACACTATGGACATTTTAGCTTATCCAATTCACCTATTTAGCATGTGTTTGTACGGAGCACCCGGAGGAAACCCACACCATCACGGGGAGAACATACAAACTCCACACTACAATGACAACTGACCCAGCCTGGGCTCGAACCAGCGACCTTCTTGGTGTGAGGCGGTTGTGCTACCCATTGTGCCACCCTGACTTAATTTTCTATATACTATTTCTTATACAATATATTGTTTCAAACTACTAAAAAGGTCAATCCCTTTGTTAAAGTGCAGAGTTGAATTTTCAACATTGAAAGTTAACAGAGGGTGACGCAGTGGCGCAGTAAATAGTGCTGTCGCCTCACAGTAAGAAAGTCACTGGTTCAAACCTCGGCTGAGGTTTGCATGTTCTCTCAGTGTTGGTGTGGGTTTCCTCCGGGTGCTCTGGTTTCCCCCACAGTCCAAACACATGCAGTACAGGTAAATTGGGAAGGCTAAAATTGTCTGTAGTGTATGAGTGTGAATGAGTGTGTATGGATGTTTCCCAGAGATAGGTTGCAGCTGAAAGGGCATCCGCTGTGTAAAACATGTGCTGCATAAGTTGGCAGTTCATTCCTCTGTGGCGGCCCCTGATTAATAAAAAGAAGAAAAGAAAATGAATGAATGAACTAATGAAAGTTAGTCATATAATGCAATTCATAACCATTAACATATAGAAAAAAACATGAATCGTGAAAATATGGAACTTGTTAATTTTTTTATATTGTTTTTTATGTTTTATTTGCAGTCTATGTACCCTGAGCTCCCGTAAACAACAACAACAACAACAACAACAAAAACCTTGTGTGTTTGTGCACACACAGCGAACAAAGCTCACTCTGTCATCCAATGCAATATCAATCTGCAATCAGATAATAGAAGTCTGACTTAAAATACTGTATACACTCGCTCAAAATCACACTCATACTTTCATGTGACCAAATCTGCTGACCTTTACTAACAGCCCGTACTTGTCAAACATCCAGATCTTTTTCCTGGCATCGGCCTGAGACATTCCTGACTCCATCATCGCCATGACGATCAGGTTTGCAATTCCAAGTGCGGCCTTAAAGAAACAAACAAAGAGTGAAACTAGTTTAAAGCCAACAGCTCAGCATAAATTAATACACGCCATTTTTAAAATGAATAATTGTATTCATTTCTCAGTGAATACGGGTAATATATATTGGTGCATTTGAACAAAACTGATTTATTAAACTGATATATTTATTAAAATAATATTTTAGCCACAGAACATCTTTAGAAATGTAAAGATAATATATTTAAATTCATTGCAAATATTGAAAAAAATTTACAAACTACAAAATTTCAACGAAAAAAAAAAAAAAAAATATATATATATATATATATTAATTAATTTATTTATTTTTTTCTCGTTTTTTTCTCTTTTTAAAAATACATTTAGGTTACTCGTTTTGATCTTAGTGTTATCTTAAGTTGTTTTGTTAGATAAGCTCTAGATTTGGCTTCAGCACTGACTAATCTAACGTATATGAACAAATATAATATTGTGTAGCTTCCCATAGAAAATATGAATTTAAATATTTGTGGCGGGTGTCCTCATATATGCTGAGTACTGTAAATGCATAAGTTACATACTAATGTAATCTCTCATCAAACCACACAGATGAATAAAAAACGAGTGTTTGCATTATAGTAATCTGAAAGTGTGTGGTGTGCTCACCTCTCCAGCACCCAGAAACAGAACTTTATGTTCAGTTAATGGCTTTCCCACGGCACGCTGAGCTGCCAGTAAACCTGCCAGAGCTACCGATGCAGTGCCTGCAGACACACAAACACAGCAGAAAATCATCATCACATTTGCACTTCTTAAAGACTGCATGAACTGGACGTGGCTGAAACTTTTATTTCAGTATGTTAATGTGCAAATGAAACGGAATATTGAGTAGGGGGCGGGGCTTTATTTTGCATATCATTCCCATAAAGCAAACTAACAGCAAGAGGAGCGTGCCTAAGAATATTGTGGCTGACGTCGTCAGAGAAGGACCACCCCTCCAAACGCAGAAGCAAATGCTCATACGTTGATTGAAGATTACCAAAACAACCTTAACTTGCACGGATTTTTGTTCACCTAAAAATAACAATGTGTGCAAACAAAATATACACTGTGCATTTTTATTTCACACAGACTTTAAAGAAAACAGGTCAATAGTCAGGTTTACTCATTTTATTAAAAATCTTTATCTAATTTATTAAATTTTTTACTTGTTTTATCAATAGCACAACTCATTCATTAATTTTTCTTTGGCACAGCGGAATGAACCGCCAACTTATCCAGCATATGTTTTACACAGTAGATGCTCTTCCAGCTGAAACCCAGTACTGGTAAGCATCCATACACACTCATTCACACAATCATACACTACGGCCATTTTAGTTTATTCAATTCACCTACAGCGCATGTGTTTGGACTGTGGGGAAAACCCACGCCAACACGGGGAGTACATTCAAACTCCATACAGAAACGCCAATTGGCACAGTCAGGACTCGAACCAGTGACCTTCTTGCTGTAAGGCAACAGCCATGGTCAGCCACCATGTCACCCCTCAATGGCGAAACTGATAAACCATATCAAAGGAAATTCAGTTATTAAGAACTTGCCCTCATGTTATTTCAACCCCCTGAGACCCTTGTTTATCTTCTAAACACAACTTAAGATATTTTAGATGAAATCCTGGAGCTCTCCCATACTCCACTGACAGCAATGGTGCCAAGATGTTCAACGTTCAGAAAATGAACAACATTCATTGTGCCCTAGAAGACTTTTGTGTAGCAAAAAAAAAACTACAAACTTTGTTCACTATGGTTTTCATCATGACCTCAGGGTGCACGTTTACTAGAGTCTGGATCAGCCTGATCTTATGCTGAAGACATAGGTGAACAGGTTTATTTTTACAGTTTTTAGTGCACAAATTATTCTTGGAGCTTTGTATGACTGTAGTTGAACCCCTGAAGTCACACTGAATGTTTTGACAATGTTTTAGCTCCTTTTTTGGACTTTGAACCTCTAGCCACCATTGCTTTCTATAGAGGATGAGAGAGCTCCAGGATTTCATCTAAAATATCTAAACTTGTCTTTTGAAGACGAACAAAGATCTTGGGGGACTGTATTAACATAAGTGTGAGTAATTAATAACAGAATAAAAAATGTGGGGTTAAATAATCCAAGTAAACTACAACTAAACTAAACAAATCCAACTAAAATAAGTAGTGATGCACGATATATCGGAGGCCATATCGTTATCGGCCGATAAATGCTATTTTCAAGATTATCGTTATTGATCCGATGTCTAAATTAAGCCGATATCTTTAAGCCGATAAAATACATAATTGTTGCATGCGTGGGCGGAACATGTTCGGACTTGTTCATGGATCTCTCCACACACTGATTATTCCTTCAAAGCCCGTCCTTTCTTCACGTGGTATTGCTGTGCATTAAAAACTCAGTAAGTAACCATTATCCTTATCATTGTAGATATGTTTGATTGAGTGCCATTGTGTATTTTGCTTCAAATCGCCTCAGGAAAAAATATCACATATGAAAGCCTTTCCTGCTCTGTCTCTTTGTTGTGTTAGAGATAGCAGGGAGATTTACTTATTACTCAAGGGCCGAATAATATTAGTTTCGGGGTGAACTCTTTTAGTTGCAGCCGGTGAATGAACGAGTTCCCGGAAAAAAACGCTCCTCTTTTCTGTCTCTCCCTCTTCGCTAACTAACCAACCAACCAACCAACCAACCAACCAACCAACCAACCAACCAACCAACCAACCAACCAACCAACCCCACACACACACACACACACACACACACACACACACACACACACACACACACACACACACACACACACACACACACACACACCAAACTGACCTGCACACGTGACGCGCTAAACAAAAACTTTACGGAAAGTTTTTAATCTAATATAATTATTTGTTATTATCAACGCGTTCCTTCCCATGTGTTGTTGATGTAAGATTGTATTCAGTTTGATCGGAATATTCATATTGATTATAACAAGCGCGCGAGAGCTTTTACCCCACGCGCGCACACACACATAGATCTGACAGCCTTCACACACACATAGTCTTGAGCCTTCACAGATCAACAGGGGAGAGCCTGGGTGCACCGGTCACTGAATCCAGCATACGGGCCACACGTTCTGTCTTTATATTCTGCTCTGTGTTTGTCATAAAGTCGTCCGAGCTCAATGATCAGGTTTGTATCAAAATCTGAGGGCAAATCTGCGCCCTCACAGCGGTTTATCATAAACTTTTCATCGATCATTTACCCCACGATTGACAGCAAAAACGAACACAGGAGCGTTGATGCTACATGTGTTTAAAAGAATCTAAAACGCCAAATAGGATGAATTTATGTCTGAATTTAAGGAATAATCAGTGTGAGGAAAGATCCATGAACATCCATGAACGCGTGCGCGGCAACAATTACGTAATTTATCGGCTTTAAGATTTCGGCCTAATTTAGACATCGGATCGATAACGATAATCTTAAAAATAGCATTTATCGGCCGATAACGATATGGCCCCCGATATATCGTGCATCTCTAAAAATAATACATTCTATATCTAGCTTATCACTTGTGCTGTGGCTCAGAACTGTCAAAACACCTCTAAAAAAAGGCTTTTTCGGACATGACATATTTTTACACATGTACATTACTGTAACCTGTTTTATTCAAGAACATTTGAGCTGGTTGTAGTCCTTAGCTCTTTCATTTTCATTTTGTTTAAAATATATTTAACTTGCTTGTTAATTAAATCCCATTTTGTTATTTGACCTTCTTAATTTTATGCAACAGTCAATTTGCATGTTAATTTGCTATGAAGAAAATGAAATCATGTATTTTTTGCATGCTGATTTTTGTGAAATGGTGATTATAGGTCTTTATAATCACCTTGCAATTTTGAAATCATAGCTTTTTTGCTTTGAGTATAGACAATTCAGTTCAAAAGAGTGGAGTTTCAGCTTTTATGAAGTTTGCTGTGTAAAAATATAACATTTTGAAATATTTATAATTATCGGCCTATACATATCGGCTATCGGCCTCCAAGTCTGAAGAATTATCGGTTATCGTATAGGCCAAAAAATCCATATCGGTGCATCCCTAAAAATAAGTTAAGATTGTCATATTTCTCACAGTCATAACGTATATCCGATCGAAAAAAAATTAAAAAAAAGTAGGACGGTGCTTCATTTTTATTCTTTGGAAACCAGTTAGATCATTGGAGGATGGGCATTGCTAACAAAATGGAGGAAGATTTGAATGCCAGTTTCTAATCAATTGTGGAGGATTACTGTCCACCAGAATCCCTGTTATGATTTTTGATCAATCATCATAAGGTCAAATAAATTGCACATTGTTTATATTTATACATTAGATTTATAACAAACACTACGACAAACAGATAAAAATAAGAAATGTCTATTTTGATTTCATGCCGACTTTAACAAAGATTCTTTTCCTTTTCTGCTTTTCTACTCTTGTTCTTTACTTACCTTGGATGTCGTCATTGAAGGTGCAGTATTTCTCGCGGTATTTCTTCAGGAATCGGAAAGCGTTGTGATTCCCGAAGTCCTCAAATTGAATGAGCGTGTCCTGTCCGTACTTGTCCACCACCGCCTCCATGAACTCATCTATAAGATCGTCGTATCGCTGTGAACGGTCCCGCCGCTGGTACAGACCCATGTAGAACGGATCTCTCAGTAACTTCTGCATAAACACACAAAACAGCACAAATTACACTTATGGAATATAGCAGCTATTTTCATAAAACAGCAACAACTAGCAGTACTATAGGCTTCTGGAATAAAAAAAGTTCAGCATTCTGGCAAAATATAATATTTAACTTGTATTTTAAATATATATTTTTTATTTTACTTCATATATTAAATAAAACGGGCGGCAGGCTGGCTCAGTGGTTAGCACTGTCCCCTCACAGCAAGAAGGTCACTGGTTTGAGTCCCGGCTGGGTCAGCTGGCATTTCTGTGTGGAGTTTGCATGTTCTCCCCGTGTTGGCATGGATTTCCTCCAGGTGCTCCGGTTCCCCCACACACGCGCCATAGGTGAATTGAATACACTAAATGGCCGTACTGTATGAGTGTGTGAATGAGCATGTACGGGTGTTTCCCAGTACTGGGTTGCAGCTGGAAGGGCATCCGCAGTGTAAAACATATGCTAGATAAGTTGTTGATTTATTTCACTGTGGCGACCCCTGATGAATAAAGGGACCAAGTTGAAGGTAAATGAATGACAACCCTAATATATGCATCAATTCAATTGTATGAAATGCATGCGGACACACAAACAAAAATCAACACACTGCCTTCAATGCTTTCAAAACAATGGAAATTAAACAACGTTTCGACCTACACAGACTCCTTCAGGCCAAACACGTAAAATGCATGTGCACACACAAACAATTCGCAGTCAGAAAATCTGATCACGGATGAATTGTTTAGAAAATGCATGTTTACTGACCTCATTATCTGTGCCCACATCAATGCAGACAGGCAGGCAACTCTCAGGTCGGATTCCAGCACAGGCCGTATAAAGACACAGCTTTCCTACAGGAATACCCATCCCGTACACTCCCAGATCTCCCAAACCCAGGATCCGCTCACCGTCCGTCACCACCACAGCCTGCAAACACACACAAACAGATCCATTACTGTAATAACAAATCTTAAAGAGGAGCTTGTAATAATGGTGTCCTAGTATTGTGCCCAACATCTGGTTTAAATGCATCTAATTTCAAGAAATATTCATGCTTTCTAAGCAAACATCTTTTTGTACTGATTTTGATCTGATTCATTTGGCAATTCAAGTTATTTTAAGAATTTAAAGGGCACATAGTTTACCCATTTTTAAAGATTTAATATTGATATTATGGTTCTTCTGAGTGTGCCAGTTTAGGTTCAGTTCAAAACACAATTCAGACTTGTTGATTCACAATTGATTTACAATTTTTCGAGGTAGTAGCTCTCTCTGTCATCCCAAGCCAGAAGGCACTGACTGAGTGATTGACAGCTGATATTAACCAATCATTCGCGTTCAGTGCTAGAGCAGTGGTGGGCCAATAGGAAGAGCGCAAAGGCGGGGCAAGCATTACGGACTTGGCTTTGTTTACTGCAGCAAGTTGACATGACAACTGTTTTAAACCATTCCTGAGCACTGCGTTTCGCGTTTCAAGTGCAGACAAAGAGCTTAGAGGTGCATTCTGCGTGAATGTCTCCCGAATCAGCACATGTGCTGAACATTTTGCAGTAAAAACTGGTCGCACACAACAATTACATGCACTCGCACAAGTGCTCCCAAATATATTTTGAGGTCGCATAGATAAAATTTCAGGTTTATTATAATGTGCTAAAAAGAGTCATGTTGGGGGCGTGTACACAGCTCGCTGTTTTAGGGGTGTGTTGCTTCACATGAAAACTAGTTTCGACTTCCCACCCAACTAAACAAGGGGGCGGAGCCAAGTGTATGGCAACAGAAGAGAAGGGTCTGGCTGCAGCACTTGCATCTTCAGGCTTGCACGCTTAGGGACCCACACTTCCTATTCAAGTGACGTCATTTACCATCGACACCTGCACCTGTCACGTCAATGGAAATCAACACAAATAAACCAAGAGTTAGTTTCCAATTCGTTTGAGTTGACAGTGACGACGCTATCAAATAATTCTAAGTACTTAGGTTGTAAACCATGACAGGCAAAGGATTACATCCATATGATTTTGTGTGAACTTTGTTTAGTTGCCGCAGTTTTATTCCATGCAGAAACGCTGTGTTGAAAAACCTTTATGATTAATTAACTGTGACGAATTAAGGCGTGGTTAATATTGAAACCGGTTAATCATTACATCCCTATACGGATGTCGCATGCATCGTTACATAGCGGCTGTAAAACTATACAAAGACACAAATGATTTTGTAACTACCACTCTGACACATTCTGGCAAATTAGGAATATTGATTCCTCAACAGTACTCTCTGCTTGGTCTGTGTCCGAGTCGTACATGTATCGCTGAATATTGGTCCTTTCACTCATGTTGCTTCTCACTCCCTCCCTCTCTCTCTGTGTCAATCTCAGGATCGCCCACTCCAGTATTCCATTTGTCCGTGAAGACGTCGATCTCCATTACACCCTGTGATGTCATCACCTTCGCTGCCAATCAGGATGGGAGCTTGAAGTTTAAAGGTACGCAAGCGGGGAAGCTCATTCTGTCTTGCTTGCTTTCTCTTGCTTGCCTTTTTGTGTGTGTTTTGGCTTGTTGTTATGTGTTATGATGTTGAAGTGAATTTAGAGTTTTGATTTTGGTCTTGTTCACGTTTTTGGTCGCTGTTACCGTCTTGTATGTATGCATGTAACCATTCCCTGATCTCTGGTGTCAGAACTTCCCTGGGAATCGAGTAGTTTTAATGTAATGTGACATACACCTCGCATCACGCAGATAACTCCACTGTCTAAACACACTAATTTAGAAGTGAGCGACACCCGCTCTAAGTTTTCTCTATATGGTATTCTTTTTGGTTAGTTTGAGCAGTTTTAGTTATAGCATGAAAATGCTGAAGATGTTTCGTTTGTTTGTTTGTTTTCTATTAGAAAGTAAATTTCAACTAGATTTGGGGTTTTCGTTATATTGCTTTATTTTATTTCCTCATCCATAATATACATAGATTTATTTATTTTCTTCTGTGAGATCTTGAATATTTTTGCTGTTTGACTTATTTTTACTTTTGTAAATAAATTCACTTATTTTTGCCGTATTTTGGTTCTCATTTTGCTATTTTGCCACCATTCATTCATTCATTGATTCATTTTCTTGTTGGCTTAGTCCCTTTATTAATCCGGGGTCGCCACAGCGGAATGAACCGCCAACTTATCCAGCAAGTTTTTACGCAGCGGATGCCCTTCCAGCCGCAACCCATCTCTGGGAAACATCCACACACACATTCACACACACACTCATACACTACGGACAATTTAGCCCACCCAATTCACCTGTACCACATGTCTTTGGACTGTGGGGGAAACCGGAGCACCCGGAGGAAACCCACGCGAACGCAGGGAGAACATGCAAACTCCACACAGAAACGCCAACTGAGCCAAGGCTCGAACCAGCAACCTTCATGCTGTGAGGCGAACGTGCTACCCACTGCGTCGCCCCTATTTCACCACCAACTCACCAAAAAATGTAATCACATTAAATGTTACCTCTTTTATTCCCTAGAGCCAATCTTGAAGGTCGTAACAATTATATGCATATTTATATTTGTTTCAATAAAAAAACATGTTTAGATTTGTTTAACTGTCAGGTTTTGGAGACGTCTGCGTCACCATATGGGGCATAAGAATAGGGTGTGTGTTTGGATATAACTCAGTTTTTTGACCACACTTCATTATCATTGTTTGTTTATTAATTTGCTGGAAATTAGAGCTGAATTTAGAAATAGTTTTTAACAAATCTTTGTGCCTAACAAACAAAATTAAATATGTAGGCTAATGGATGTCTTGAGTGGAGTGAGTTTCCACTATTTTACAAGGAGTAAAGTAAAAAGAAAGTAAAGAGGTTGAATGGAGGAGGCTCGTTCTTTATCCTCATGCTGCAGATGCTCTGTTTAGCTGTTTTCCTGCTAGTGAAGTGTTCAGTTCAGTTAACAAAGTCTGCCATGTAAATAGCAAATGTGCCATGGCGTGATGCAACTGACTCTTAAAGGGAATGCGAGATGAGACTCTGATTGGTTTAATGCATGTTATGCTCAAAACACACCCATAACTAATTAGGGGGTAAGTACAACCCTGTTAGACCATGCGCCAGGGAGCAAACCCTATTTTTCCATCTTTAAAATAGCAAAATGGGATTCAGACACGCCCTTATTGCTTTCACACCATGCTCTTTAGACTCTGCATTTAGATGGTTAAATTAGAGCCCTTAAAGGGTCACGAAACACCAAAGCACATTTTTTAAGCTGTTGACAGTCATATGTGTCCCACACTGCTAAAAACACTATTAGGACACCTATATTTCACTAAAAAGTGTAAATTGGTTGTTTTTGCGTTATTTCAAGCAAATTCGTACTTCCGGTTTGAAACGAATTTTTGAAGCTGCGTCACGGTCATGACATAATAGCGTGTATTCCAGCGTGCAGACTGGGCGTCTGTGCCAGAGTGTGTCTTATTACGTCTTACAGTGTGATGCATTAATGCATGAGTAAAGCTTGGTTCAAACCAATCAGCGCGCTCTATTGTGCAACTTCATTAATATTCATTACTGTCACAGTGTTTAGACGACAGAGACGCCACGTTGTATTGGCAAAACAAGCGTGAAGTGTTGCTTTTATAGTTTGCTGCAGTTAAGTTTTGTTTTCATTTTCTCTCTGTGAGAGCGCAGACTCATGTGTGGATTAACAGTGTACGCGACGCCCGACAACAATAACTTACGTGTCTAAGGAGGATTATTGTTTACCTGAGAGCTGTTCTCATCTGCAAACGCTGAGATCCAGATTCGCTTGTAGTCTCCTCTTAATAAGACGCGGCTCTACTTGCTGGTGATTGTCCTGTCTCTACAGATTTGGTAAGTGAGCGACCAGTGCTCTTTGTTTATTCAGTTCGTATTTTATTCGTATCGAACAAACTATTGCACCGAGTGTAAACAAGTTAGCACTACAACCAAACTATAACCTCGTG
Organism: Danio rerio; assembly: GCF_052040795.2. Lineage (NCBI taxonomy): Eukaryota > Metazoa > Chordata > Actinopteri > Cypriniformes > Danionidae > Danio > Danio rerio. Next base: position 7,579,606 of record NC_141025.1, on the reverse strand, counting down.
TAGGATTTTGTGACCGGAATAACACACGCGGCTTTCTGACGCTACCTGCCGAGTGCATCTAAGTTTCCGGGAAATGCGGAGGTTTTTTTTCTCTCATTCGCCGTGCGGTATCAAACATTGCATGAAAAATACACGCTTAGAGCAGATCCTCGAATCAAATATCGTGTTTGTCGTGAGGGACATGAATGAATTCCCTGAATGAAAGAGCCAAACTGCAGTTAAAGTCCACCATTTAATAATTTGGCAAATAATTTGACTACAGATGTCCATGTAAACCCAGTCACTTTGTCCGCTGTGGATGTGTGTTTTGACTCTGAAATTCAGCGCGCCCAAATAGACACTCCCACACCAAGCCTCTTTTCTTCCTCCGACACTCCCCCCTAAACAGAGCTGGACACGCCCACTTTTCTGACTTTTTCCAAAGTAGAAGTGTGAAAACACCCTGCTGAAACGAGGGGGTTTCATGGCCCTTTAATGTGTATAAACCACTGAATTCCATATAACAACTTTTCTCTGATTGGTCAATTCAGTTTTAAGGGTTTTATTACTTGTCTAAAACAAAACACCTATTTTAGAGTGTTCATATTTTATTTGCAGCAAGGTATTATGCAAATGTGTTACTTTAAAACTGTTGATCTGTAACAGGCAAAAGATTAAAAAACATAATGATCTGCTAATGCGATTCAGAGCCTACTCTTTCCTTTTAATAATGTCCTTTTTTTCTTAAAACAACTTTGCAGACTGTTTACATACTGCAAAATATCCACAAGTAAGATCATTTTTAAAAACCCATATGCTTTGCTCTTTTAAAAAAGGTCAATTATATACATCACAGTCTTAAGGTGATAATTTCCAAGCATAAATGTTGAAATTCAATACCTTGACAGAGGTATCTGGCCAATTATCCAATATGGAACGAATATGTCCTTGGTCCTTAATGGAAATAAAGAGACCTCTGTGAAAAAAATAAATACAGAATTAAATCCCTCTGCCACACAAATCTTACAATATATAAATACAGTAAAAATAATTTGTAAAAATAATTCCATTATTTATTTGCATCCTATGTTTAATTCAACTTTGTTTCTATTGCGCTTTTTATAACAATTATTGTGTCAATGCAGTAGATGAAGTTGAAGTAAATTAAAACTGCTTCACTTCATGAAGCGTTAACTTACACATCTTCATACACCGTTTAACTGGTATACATTTCATGAACCTGAAATCCCAGTAAAGACTGCTATATTATGTGCATGATTAAATGTCATGCTTACTTTTAATCAAATATACTGGTAAAAACCTTAGTGTTGTTGTATACTTGTGTTGAAATTATTCAAATGAGTTGAAATTGATTTATTTATTAAAATAACTGTTTTAAAACATTGATTTGCATAGGTTGGTTTAGCATCTTATAATTTTTAACCTTTAATCTTTAACTTAAATTTTTTAAGACACACTAAGCTGATTGCAAAATATTGTTTATATTTTATAATTTCATTTACTGTGATGCTTTAAGTTGTTCTCAGTATTCCCAACATATTAGTTTGGACGCAATTTTTATTGCAGTTTTATGTTTGTCATCTCATGCACCTGATAACTTTTAAATATATGGTTTGCTTTTGGTGGATCTTAAGTCTTCAACAGGTTGATCCCGCCCCTGTGCCAGCAAACACCAATTAGTGAAGAGATGTCATTAAAGACAAAGTTATTTTTTTAAATAAACATCACTTAAAGTGGACCTATTATGTGGTTGCTACTAGATCGGATATGACTGTGGTCGAAAGTTAACAAGGATTATTTATATGATTTATTAAATTTTCCATTTATTGTATTTTATTAACATCCACCCCCACTGTAAACCCAACCATCACAGTGATGTTAAAACACTGATTATTGTTATACAGTGTCAAAAAAATGCTGTTATATTGATGTGCATATCGCACTGAAAATACCAAACGAAGAGTCTCAGAATGCATCAGTCCATGGAGACTCCAGTGTTAATTTGTGCATCTAAAACTCCACATTTATAATCCTCTTAGTCTTTATCTTAAGCAGACAGCTGCTTCACACTCAGGGCTGTTTACGCTAATTAGAGAGAGATGGTCA
>NC_141025.1:7375000-7412500 GCF_052040795.2 Danio rerio | reverse complement strand
AATTGAGGTTACTCGCTTCATTCGCGCGTCAAACCCCGCTTCATTCGCGGGGTTTCATTCGGGGTTCATTCACTCTAGCTTCATAGCTAAAGGGCTAACATAGATTTTATGAAGAAAATAACAGTGTTTATGTGCTTTATGAAGGATGATAAACAGCGTCGGTATGTTTAGGGCCGTGTCTGAGTCCACTACATCCTATCAGAGGTTTATCCAGCTCTTTAAGCTCATAGACTCCTCCAGAAACTGAACCTGGCTTATGGAGGTTTTCAGCGGTGCTTCTGACTGAGCCCAGCCCAGTTTGATGAACTTCTTGTCGGTGTCTGCTGGAGGATTTCCCCTGGGACACCGACAACAGGCGATACGTCACAATCACGCCCCCACAAGAGCAAGCTCCTGATTGGTTAACGCGGCGCGAATGTCCACTGAAGTTCAGATTTTCGAACTCGAGTGATTCGCGCGAAACGCGCATTAAGCGGGTCAAACGCGCAAAACACTAAATTCGTGCCACGCCATTCGCGCCATGTGCACCGCGTAATTCTCGTCATTCGCGCCGCGCCATTCGCGTGTATCGTGCAGCAGGATGTCTATTCCTGAGTTTGCATTGACTTAACATGTGAATCACTTGCACTTGACGCGCATTGCACGTCTGGTGTGAACGCAGCAGAAGAGCCATTTACAGCCATGTGTGTGTGTGTGTGTGTGTGTGTGTGTGTGTGTGTGTGTGTGTGTGTGTGTGTGTGTGTGTGTGTGTGTGTGTGAACACAGTGGCCAATTATAGATGTTTAGAAACTCCCTCAACAACACTCAAAAAGCAAGCATGATTAATATTTATAGGGCTGTGCGATATTGGCAAAAGAAAGCCATCACGTTTATTTTTTAACAATATTGCGATTTCGATTTTAATCACGATTTTGAGATGCACAGATGTTTTACAGAAGGAATTTGAAACGTATTTCCAAAGAAAAACAATCCGATCTTTATCAAAGACCTGTAACATGTCTCTAAGACAGATGCAAGGCAAAAAAATGACAATCACCTAGTCAAGGCGTAACAAATTGTAATAAAATGCAAAGCAAATAAACTGTGTACTGAGCATGTGCACAGCGTCAAACTCAAGTTTCTGATGTTTTGCTTGACCACAGAAGTTAGATGCATAGATTATAGACCTCTTTGAAATGCTGCCTTGGAATGCTGTGCTATCCGCATATTGCGTCTTTTGCACGCACATGTTGGTTATTTTTATTAGAGCAAAATTGGCTGCGACATGTGCACATACTCCAGGCGAACCCACTTAAAAACCACCCACCTACCCACGACAAAGGAGCGAACGCGATAAGAGTGTTGAAAATGCACGCGCCATGCACTTTACACACGCTTTTGGATGCGATATATGACTGACAGGTCTTATAAATGACCTAGTTCTGCGATATCAGTCTTCCTGTGTCCAAAGTAATATTACACCACAGATGTAAAAAAAATTTAGGCACCTAGTCCCCTGAGCTGAACTCATCGTCCCTGTTTATGCAGGCTATTTTTCAATAAGCTCAGTATCCAGATCTCGTGCTCTGTTTAGGCGGGCTATGAAATGATTGACTTAAATAGCATACTGCGGGAGAAGTATCAGTCAGGATTGTGCGTGCAAAAATAAATAAATAAATAAAATTAAATAAATTTTTGAAAAAAAGATTTAAAAAGATTTACAAATCGTGTACGTTGAAATCAGAATTTCAGTTTGATTTTTAATTAATCGCACAGCCCTAATATTTACATTTGTTTATTTGATGTTAATGATCATGTTATTTTCAGTGCTTGTACGTGTTTTCTTTAAGCATTAAAAATTAAAGGTACAGTTCATATTTTTGACTGCTTGAATTAAAATACAAAATTGTATTCTTGTGTTGTGAAATCAAATTAAAAATTGTAGATGGAAAGCATTTTCAATGATTTGTGATGCACCAAGATATCGAAATGAACTAAATCAATGACATGACAATCGTAACTGAACCATGAGACTAGTTGTTTAACAACCCTAGGGCAACGTACCAAAATATAACAAAAGTGCAATTTTAAATGAGATGTCATTAGCAAACTCTCTGAAATACTTTACAAGTCTCTGAAACCGAGCAGAGCCGATATGATCTGGTCCAAAAATCAGTAACAATTTTAGTATGAATTTTAAAAAAAACTTCTGAATGGAGAATTTTTTTCTTTGTTTTTTTACATTGAAAATAAATGTCAGATTTTTTTTTATGCAACAATAAAACTAGCTCTTCATTTTCAGAAGTTATACTTTTCCTGAAATAATATAATACATGCTGGTTATATCATTTTTTAAAAAGTATTGAATCGCATATCAAACATTGCATTACATGTGCTATCCCTTTTCCTTCAGTATCGCACAGCCCTATAGCTTAGCATCTTCTTTGTGAATCTGATTTTGAAATGATGCAAGAACAGGTATGAACTAAAGTCTATCAAGCTGACACAACATGCCAAAGCAATATCCACTGCTTGGAACTGATACTGTATATTAATAAATAGCAATGGGGTATATGCCGAAGCATGCTAATAGGACTTTTAATTTGCCAGTAACCTGGTTTAAGCGCTTCCGGCTAATTAAATGCCAATGCAAAATCCGGTGCGTTTAAGGTCTGTTTTCTTTAAAAATCAGCGATCTCCAATAGCTGAGTGATAACCGATTTAAAGTGGGTCTCAGATTGTACAAGAAGCACTGCATTAAATTACCTTTTTTCCCCGCCATATCTTTATAATATGAACAGTTATTTTACCCCAGCATATTTAATGGAGCTTCTGCGTTAGCCTGCCGATTCTGACGGGCACGTGCGAGTAAACAGCTTTTTGTCTCGTTTTACGCTTGAGCAACCAAGTAAATGCTAAAGTTTATTTAACTGAATGTATTTTAATGAAATTACAACATCGATGCTGTATAAGGAACCGTATAAAATGGAAAAAGTTCACAATAACAGGTCACCGTAAGTGTATCAGCATGGGAACAGCACCAGCTCGGCATATACCCTATTCGTCTTTGAATATGCATGATTTTTAATGCATCAAGAAAATGACTGGACTGTTATACCTTTAGCTTTCATCAACTTTATTACAACATGCAAGATCATCCGACTATGAATCCACAACATCACCTGCAGCTATCTATAAAGTATCAAGTGCCCTGAAGAAACAAATAGAAAAGTAGTGAAGACGGAATGCAATTGCATAATGAAACTCCACTGCATAACTACAAAGCAAGCAGGCAAGCAAGCAAGCCTGGCCTTGTTGTCCATTTAGCGCCATAACCCTGAGGAAGCGCGTCAGGGCATGCGTTTAAACATTGCAAAGACTCCTTCCACAAAATCTTATCCATGCACCACACATACTTTGGATTCCTCAATCTTACACCTTTTCAAAAACACGATACACTGCAACACAACAGAACTGCACAGATATGAAAAACTCAACTATCAACACTCCAACTTTAGGACCACTAAGTGACTTTTGCACATGTGTATCAGGTTTTTGAGAGGCATATTTAACTCACTAATGGTGGGTCCTTCTATCTAGATAGGATATCAGCAGTCCCAAGGATCAAGCTCATGTGTTTAAGAAAGCATAAACAGCCGTACGTGGTTCAGCATGCTTCTCACTCATGCTCGCTAAATTTAGGGGTGCAAATTGGAGACAGTCTGACTGTATGAGCTTGTCATACTTGACCAGAAGCGGAGAGCCTTTCAACCGCAGAAGGCTGGAGAAGTGGAAGATCCAGAGAAACATCTGATGATTCAGGAAGCGATGCAGGATTTGGGAATTCATCCATCCAACTGAGTTTTCCCAGGCCATCCTGTGGCATCGATTGATGAAGTAGCTCCAGAACATCATTATTGACCTCTGAATAGGAAGGAGATCCAATAGGCTGCTTCACTGGCTCTGGTTGGATGTCAAGACTGGATGTCAACAACTTATCCAAAGCTTCCTCGAGAAGAGGCTTGGGGCAAGGAAGACTTATTCCCAATAAGCCCGTTTGAGAGTTCTCAGATTTCTCTTTGGAAGGTTTGGGATTTAATGAAACTGGAGGAGTGGGCAGTGTAATGGTAGTTGGCACTGGACTCTTGCGAGCAATCCCTGGCTCAGGACTTGGGGTCTTGGCAAGGGCTCTAGGGACTGGACTTTTGCATGCTTTAATAGTTGTGATTGGGCTTGGGCTCTTTCTTACCACCACTGGACTTGAGGTTTTAGCAACCGTTACAGGACTATCAATTCGATATGAGCCCTTCATCATCTCTGGTGGACTTGGGCTTTTTGCCACTGGGCTTGAAATCCTTGGAACTGTAATTGGCGAAGAGACCTTTGCTACAACAGGTGAAGTGTCTTTAGAGGTAGAAAGTGGACTTAAGGTTTTTGGGTTGACAGTCTTGAGTGTTTTAACTTCACTTTTGTTTGCACTTGATGCTGGTAAGCTTAGTGTTTTAGCAGGTGGTTCTGGAGATAATCGAGACTCATTAGAAACTACCAGCACTTTCTCTGAATGGGTCTTGGAAGATGTGAAAAGCATGGTGGTGTTGGATACTGGAGCTACAGTTGCCGATTCCTCAACAATGTGAAGTTCCAGGAGAAGTGGTGTGCAATTTGGGGAAGAAACGTTGTGGTCAGATTCTTCCGTGTCTGTGACGGAAGGGACTGTGACCACAGGATTTGAAAGTTCTGAGACTTCAGTGGAAAACGAGTCCTCCTTAACCAACAAAGAACCAGACTAGACAGCCAAACAGCAAAACAATCAAAGAGAAAAGAAAGCATTTGAATTAGGGATCTCAGTCTAAACCAATATCTAACTTTCACGGACTAAAACGCTGATTTTCCATTACCTATAATTAATTGTATAAACAGGCTTTAAAATGGTTTTAGCTTGAATATCATTTTGCATGACTTCAATAACTGCTACAAGAAAAAAAAATGGATTCTTTACCTCAGATCCTGAAAAAAAAAACTGAGGTACTTACTGTTAGTAAAAGCTCCTTTTTAAATTTTACATTTAGCTTTTCTGTCATGTACTTTTTTTAGTTTAAATGGTAATTTGAAGGCAAAGCTCTTAAAATTGATATCATCCTGGGATGCTAGCCTGAGTCTATTGACTGCACTTGATTTAAGTGACTGCCAGTTGAGGAGTTTTACAATTGAGCTGAAAATAAAACTATAAATAGATATAAGAGAACATGATATAAAAAAAATAAGAGTAGAGAAATAGATTTTTTTATGAATGGAACAAAAATCCAGAAAAGGGTCTAAACCCGGAGGTCAGAGCCAGCTCCAAGTTGGTGGGACTTGAGCTCCAAGTCACAACAACTGTGGGCTGTACAAACCTTGAGTTTAATTAATGTCTTTAACATGACAGAGTACAACTTTTTGTGTTTTATTAACATCTACACATACCCGAACCCCAAACCCATCCTCACAGTAACCTGTTGTTTTATTAACGTCCAACCCCACCCTGACCCTAAACCCAACTTTACAGTAACCTGTTGTGCTTTATTAACGTCTACACCTACCCTAACCCTAAATCCAACCTCACAGTAACCTGTTGTGTTTTATTAACATCGACACATATCCCAACCCTAAACCCAACCTCACAGTAACCTGTTGTGTTTTAACATCTACACCAACCCAAAACACAACAGGGTACTGTGAGGTTGGGTTTAAACATCTACACCTACCCCAACCCTAAACCCAACCTCATAGTAGCCTGTTGTGTTTTATTAACATCTACACCAACCCCAACCCTAAACCCAACCTCACAGTAACCTGTTGTGTTTTAACATCTATACCTACCCAAAAAACAACAGGCTACTGTGAGGTTGGTTTTAAACATCTACACCTACCGCAACCCTAAATCCAACCTCACAGTAGCCTGTTGTGTTTTAACATCTATACCTACACCAACCCTAAACCCAGTCCACTTGTGACTTAACTCCCTCCCACTTGGGGGTTTACCCAGCCTACATGGAGGTCTCCGGGCTGCTGTGATACCTACTTGAAAATCCCGGATATTCCATTACTTGTACATTACCTGACCTGAAATATACATTTTAATATTCCATGATATTACAAATTTTCCATGTTATTACAAAAATTCCATGACCCGTGAAAACCCTGAGCAAAAGCAATGCATGAAACAAAATGGCTTAATGCAAATTAATCCTATCTTCACAAGTTTTGCTTATTATACATAAATGCATTTAATAAAATACCACCAATGTACAAGCTGGATATTGGATTCACCAACCTAAAGGCAAATATAATCACAAGATATAACATGACACCACAACCCCTGCATTCCACATTCTCCCTTTTCGACCGCAGTGTGGCTCCCGGCCAAGAAAGTAATGCTAACAAGACCTTCATAATGGACCCATGAGAGCATAGCCTTATAGAAGCATATAATGCTTTATTCATTTCAAAGGCCCTGATTGATAATAATCTACTGTGTACTAGATCCGATTATCCCTATCAGCACTCTCAGACATGCATATAATAAACAGCACTTCTGTTACCCACTACATTACTTTAAACTGCTAAACAAGCAATAAAAACAATGATCCAGAAAATATGAAAACATTACAAAATACCAAGTAAAAGCGTGTCTATTTCTAAACATAATTCTGTCATCATTTACTAATTCTTCCAAGTGTATCTGTCTGCGGAGTGCAACATGGGGGCGTAACATAAAGGGGCATAACATGCAGTATGTTGAAGAGGCAAAACTTGAAGTTACTGAGATCCCATTGAATCCCATTGTTATTGGCAAGATGGCGGAAAAGAAAACATTTTCAGCAAATGTTTTTAGGAGTGTCTTCATGAATTTGATGTTTTCTCCAAATTTATCCACAACCAATTAATTTCATATATTATCAATATTATCATTCATTTAGCATATCCACCATGCAACTCCACTTGCTGACTTCTTTTTTTTAGTGACAGTTGGCATATCCTACGTCACCCTGTTATTTGCACCCTTGCAAATAACACAACAATTGAAAGCACATCAAGTATGAAAGCCTCTGCAACTCGATGGTCGGGTTTAGGAATGGTGTAGACCAGGGATGGGCAAACTTGATCCTTTTTGAGTTTTGTTCCAACACTAGTCAAACACACCTGAACAAACTAATCAGTGTCTTCAAGATCACTTGAACTCTATAGGGAGATCTGTTTGAATAGGGTTGGAGCTAAACTGTGCTGGACACCGGCCCACCAGGACCGAGATTGCCCACCCCTGGTGTAGACGTTAATAACTGTGATGGTTGGGTTTAGAGTTGGGGAAGGTGTAGACGTTAATAACTGTGATGGTTGGGTTTAGAGTTGGGGAAGGTGTAGACGTTAATAACTGTGATGGTTGAGTTTAGAGTTGTGGAATGTGTGGATGTTAATAACTGTTATGGTTGGGTTAAGGGTTTGGGAAGGAATAGATGCTAATAACTGTGGTGGTTGGGTTAAGGGTTGTAGAACGTGTGGATGTTAATGACGGTGAAGATTGGGTTAAGGGTTGGGGAAGGTATAGACGTTAACAACTGTGATGGTTGAGTTTAAGTTAGGGAAGGTGTAGATGTTAATAACGGTGATGGTTGGGTTAAGGGTTAGGAAATGTATAGACGTTAATAACCGTGATGGTTGAGTTTAGGTTAGGGAAGGTGTAGACAATAATAACTGTGATGGTTGAGTTTAGGGTTGGGGAAGGTGTAGACGTTAATAACTGTGATGGTTGGGTTAAGGGTTGGGGAAGGTGTAGACGTTAATAACCGTGATGGTTGGGTTAAGGGTTGGGGAAGGTGTAGACGTTAATAACTGTGATGGTTGGTTTAAGGGTTGGGGAAGGTGTAGACGTTAATAACTGTGATGGTTGGTTTAAGGGTTGGGGAAGGTGTAGACGATAATAACTTTGATGGTTGGTTTAAGGGTTGGGGTAGGTGTAGACGTTAATAACTGTGATGGTTGGGTTAAGGGTTGGGGAAGGTGTAGACATTAATAACTGTGATGGTTGAGTTTAGGGTTGGGGAAGGTATAGACGTTAATAACTGTGATGGTTGGGTTATGGGTTGGGGAAGGTGTAGACAATAACTGTGATGGTTGGGTTAAGGGTTGGGGAAGGTGTAGACGTTAATAACTTTGATGATTGGGTTAAGGGTTGGGGAAGTTGTAGACAATAATAACTGTGATGGTTGGGTTAAGGGTTGGGGAAGGTGTAGACGTTAGTATCTGTGATGGTTGGGTTTAGGGTTGGGGAAGGTGTAGACGTTAATAACTGTGATGGTTGGGTTTAAGGTTGGGGTAGGCATTAATAACTGATGGTTGGGTTTAGGGTTGGGGACGGTATAGATGTTAATAACGGTGATGGTTGGATTTAGGGTTGGGGTAGGTGTAGACGTTAATACATATGATGGTTTGGTTTAGGGTTAGGGAAAGTGTAGCCGTTAATAACTGAGGGTTGGGTTTAGAGTTGAGGAAGGTGTAGACGTTAATAACTGATGGTTGGGTAAAGGGTTTATATTTTCATTTACATTTAGTCATTTAGCAGATGCTTTTATCCAAAGCGACTTACAAATGAGGACACGGAAGCAATTTACACAACTATAAGAGCAACAATGAATAAGTGCTATAGGCAAGTTTCAGGTCTGTAAAGTCTAAGAAGGAAAGCATTAGTAATTTTTTTTTTACACCTTTTTTTTTTACACCTTATTGGGAAGGTGTAGACGTTAATAACTGTGATGGTTGGGTTTAGGTTTAGAGAAGGTGTAGAAGTTAATAACTGTGATGGTTGAGTTTAGGGTTAGGGAAGGCATAGTCATTATTACATATGATGGTTTGGTTTAGGGTTAGAGAAGGTGTAGACGGTAATAACTATGATGGTTGGGTTTACGGTTAGAGAAGGTGTAGGCATTAATAACTGTGATGGTTGGGTTTAGGGTTAGGGTAGGTGTAGACGTTAATAACTGTGATGGTTGAGTTTAAGGTTGGGGAAGGTGTAGACAATAATAACTATGATAGTTAGGTTTAGGGCTGGGGAAGGTATAGACGTTAATAATTATGATGGTTGGGTTTTGGGTTTAGGTGTGGAGTAGGTGTAGACGTTAATAACTGATGTACAGCGGCATCTTGCCGACAACATAGTTTTGACATGTGAGTCTTCATAACTTCAAGTTACGCTTCTAACGTACTACATGTTATACCCCTTCATGTTACGCCTCAGTCTTGCAGTCAGCAGACAGACCCTACTTCATTCATCACTTGTTCAAAAGCTATTTGAGTTTCCTTCTTCTCTTCAAAAGAAGATTTTGAAGAAGGCTGGTTGCTGGCACCTATAATAGACTTCAATAGTATAAAAAAGGTAATGATTAAAGTCAATAGGTCACAGCAGTGTCTTCTTTTGTGTTCAACAGAGTAAAGAAACTCATAAAAGCTTAAAGCCACATGACAGAGAGTAAATTATGAATACATGTTTGTGTTTTGTTGAACTATCCCTTTAAACGTGGACAAATTTTCTATCTGCTTCTCAAGTCTGACGTCACACGAAGCAAATTCTGGATCCAACCCCTCTATCAAACTGTACGGGGAGACTCTACATATGGTAAAAATAAACATTTACAAAGCAAACAATTTTTCTCAATTCAACTGAGTAGCAGCTTAGAAACAGAAACAGTATTACATACGTCACGACTTAACAAGTGGATTGCGTGGTTGTGCAGTAAATCATATTCAAGAATTCAATTAGACATTTATAGGAAAGATGATGAATAATAGTAAATGTTTCTGCAATATTTACATTGCTCTGAACCTTGAAGTCGGACAGTGAAGCCATGAGTTCGTCGAGTTCTCGTGTGGCTGAAGAAGCTGAGATTCGGGCCTGCTGCTGGGCAGGAGTCTCTTCCTGAACTCCTCTCAACTCTGAAACCATCGGCACTGATGAGACAGGGCTAAAAGTGTAATAAAGATGAAAACTGGATGTAAGAAAAGGTCCAAATCAGGCACCTGAAAATTTCACTTTGCATTCAACATTTACACTCATTGATTTATTAATTTATTGATTGATTGATTGATTGATTGATTGATTTATATTTATGTATGTATGCATGTATGCATGTTTTAATGCCATATCAGCAACATTGGCTATATTCATGACAAAAGCTATAACAAACATACAATATAAAACATGCAATCATATTGGTTTCTTAATAAACATAAATTTTACAAAAAACATACAAATAACAACAACATATTTGTATTGCATTAATGTGTAAGCTTACACAGCAGCTGGGACGGAGCTCTCCAACTGATTTAACAGGCTTTCCACACTGGGCCTGACCTCTTCGATCACCTTTGCAGGTATATTGCGCTTGGGCTTCTCTATCTTCGGAGGAGCCGCTTTCACTACTGATGAGACGCCGTTTTCAGGGACATATCGTTGGGTGTTGCTGGCTGGTTTGGGTGGGTAGGTCTCTATGAAACAGAAAATAGAAATGGAAAGAAAGACATCAGTGTGTGCACATCTAAGAAAACCTTATAGGCAGATGCTCCATCAAGCCAAACAAAAGAGACAAAAGTAAAAAAAGAAATATAATTCGGCAGACTGCCACTCTAGATCTCAAGAGACAAGGTTTTGCCCTACAAGGTCTTCATCAGATCACACAGGAAATATAAGAGAAAACTAGAAAATAGACTACATCCAAAATCGCCTACTACTCAGTATGTACTACGCTTGAATTAACTACACGACTGTTGGGAAAGTACGTTCTATATAGTATGAATGTGAGCAGTATGAATGGCACTCTGATGTACTACTCCCGTTCATGAATTCTCTCGTATTGCATCATGGAATAGTGTAGCATACATTGGATGTGCACTTCAGAATCTTGCTGGAAGTAGTCAGTCATCAATGTACTTGCTATGAATGTTCAATGAATTTGGACATACTACTTGTCTCGGATGTTGTTTTTAACATGCTATATAGTATGGAAGTATGCGATTTTGGATGCAGCCACTGTCAAACCCAAGACATCACATCTGGAACAGTTATAACCCTAACTAACCAATAAATAAACAATAGAAAACATGTTTCCCAACCCTGTTCCTGAAGGCACACCAACAGTACACATTTTCAACCTCTTTCTAATCAAACACTTCTTGATCACCTCATCAGAACATTAGAAGAGACTCCAAAACCTGGAATGAAAGGGTCCGATAAGGAAGACATCCAAAACAAGTACTGTTGATGTGCCTCCAGGAACAGGGTCGGGAAACACTTTATTAGATTGTTTGATATCCATGTCAAAAGTGCACATGTGATGATTTGGTGCTTTACAAACTGACCTTCAGCAGGGAAAGAGGGAGTGCTGTGCTGCACAGCGTTGAGCTCCAGCAGCAGACGGTCCAGTTCTGACAGGTTGCTGCCCAGAGAGGAGTTCATGACGGCGGTGGGAGACTCAATCGACTTCTGTTTGTTGGGGAAACTGTAGACGTGCTCTTCCTCAGACTGCGACACGCGAGGGCTGCTGCTTTTCGGGGCGGAGTTGAAAGACTTTGAGAAAAGAAAAATGTTTTACAATTGAGTACATTAACTTTACAAATGAAAGCAAATTAAATTGCAACATTTTCACTAATAATTCAGACTTTTTTCACCTGGTAAAACAAATAATAAAAATACTTTTTACCAAATCAGAACTAAAATTTCAGAATTACAAGTCATTTCAAGAGTTTACACTTAGCTGATGATTAAAAAGTGTATTTGGCAGCTCATAAGAGCTCAGAAGATCCTCGAGCACGGGGCTCCCTCCTGTTTGCAGGACAAGAGGTGAGTTTGAGCTCAGGTAGATCTCGAGAATTCCCCTGCTTATTTATAGCTAATAGCAATTTAGGGATTGCTATGAAGAGATATACAGCCGCTTAAAGTCTGGTTTATACTCCTGTGTCAAGTGATTGGCATGACCCACGGCGCATGCAACGCGCGTAGCTGTGCGTTTAGACTTCTGCGCGCTGTTTCTGTTGTTCTGCAAAAACGCTGGTTGGCAGTGAGGTGTTTGTTCATCTGTGTCGAGTTTCTTCACTGGTGTGTTTTTTTTCTGAACGCTTCCTTAATGTACAAGTGGCTTAAACTCGCTCATTTTGAGGCAGGAACCGGCAGACGTGCACCAACTTTAACCATGAGGTAAACACAAAACACATCACCTCAAAAACAGTGGAGAATTGGCCCTGAATAGCACAGCATAAGGTAAGAGATGACAGCTGTCTGTGCTATCTGGGGCTGCTTATTGGTCATAAATGTATTGCTTTTACTCCTGCGCCATGGAGACACCGCGATTCATTCGAAAACTATTTAATATGTGAATATAATTCAGTAAAAAGAATGCTAGAACCGTATGAGCACCGGCAAGAGCTTTCATTTGAGCTATAACTTGTACATGTGTCATATATGAACAATATGAAAATGAAACAATGTTCAATACCCAGCTCGGGTATCCAAAATACTGTGTATTTAAGAGTAAATAACTTTTGTACAATAGAATAAAAACCAAAGTGATGCATATGTGGATAAAATATAGATTCTACACTTTCAAACGAAACCACTTATGGGGGTCTGGTGCAATGCTAGCCCTTTAAAGGGCCATGAAACCCCCTCGTTTCAGCAGGGTGTTTTCACACCTCTACTTTGGAAAAAGTCAGAAAAGTGGGCGTGTCCAGCTCTGTTTAGGGGGGAGTGTCGGAGGAACTAAAGTGGGATGGTGTAGGAGTGTCTATTTGGGCACGCGCGAGTTTCAGTCAAAATACACACACATGAGAAAGTGATGGTGTTTAACCTACATGGACATCTGTGGTCGAATTATTTGCCAAATTATTAAATGTTGGACTTTAACTGCAGTTTGGCTCTTTCATTCAGGGAGTTCATTCATGCCCCTCGCGACAAACGCGATATTTGATTCGAGGAACTGCTCTAAGCGTGTATTTTTCATGTAATGTTTGATACCGCACGGCGAATGAGAGAAAAAAAACCTCTGCATTTCCCGGAAACTTAGATGCACACGGCAGGTAGTGTCAGAAAGCCGTGTGTGTTATTCCGGTCACAAAATGCGGTGCTATGTTTGCACTCAGTGCAATAGTTAACTTAATTCGATACGAACAAACTGAATAAACAAAGAGCACTGGTCGCTCACTTACCAAATCTGTAGAGACAGGACAATCACCAGCAACTAGAGCCGCGTCTTTATTAAGAGGAGACTACAAGCGAATCCAGATTTCAGCGTTTGCAGATGAGAACAGCTCTCAGGTAAACAATAATCCTCCTTAGACACGTAAGTTATTGTTGTCGAGCGTTGCGTACACTGTTAATCCACACGTGATCCAGCTGAGCTCTCACAGAGAAAATGAAAACGAAACTTAATGGCAGCAAACAATAAAAGCAACACTTCACGCTTGTTTTGCCAACACAACGTGGCGTCTTTGTGGCGTAAACACGGTGACACTAATGAATATTAATGAAGTTGCACAATAGAGCGCGCTGATTGGTTTGAACCAAGCCTTACTCATGCATTAATGCATCACACTGTAAGACGTAATAAGACTCACTCTGGCACAGACGCCCAGTCTGCATGCTGGAATACAACGCTATTATGTCATGACCGTGACGCAGCTTCAAACATTCGTTTCAAACAGGAAGTACGAATTTGCTTGAAATAACGCAAAAACAACCAATTTACACTTTTTAGTGAAATATAGGTGTCCTAATAGTGTTTTTAGCAGTGTGGGACACATATACGACTGTCAACAGCTCAAAAAATGTGTTTTGTTGTTTCGTGACCCTTTAAATCTTAAAGCGAAAGTTGATGACTTCACGGACCCAGTACCGGGTCCGCAGAGTTTAACTGGTTAATGTGAGAGTAGAAAGTAAAGCTTGATGAGGAAAAGCTAGAATATTAGGGATGCATGATAGTGGAAAAAAATACAAAATGTTTTTTTTTTATTTTTTTTATTCGTTTGATGTTTTTTGGGAGGAGAACTGCATACTTAAGGACTTCTAATGATTCATGTCTTATGTTTTCATGGTGCCAGTTTTTTGTTGTTAATAAATGCAAGTTTTTGTGTTGCACTGTCATTATTGAGGTACTCTTGACCAGGGGCGGACTGGCCATCTGGCAGACTGGGCTGTTTCCCGCTGGGCCGACGCCTTTTTTGGGCCTGACTGATCATCGTCTTAGATTTGTTGGGCCCATAAAAGGCTTATTAGCAGCCTATGGTTTTTATTATTATTTTCTTTCTGCCTTATCAATTGACGATGCTGTGATCTGTGACTCTCTGAAAGATTTCTTTTTTTTCCGGACAGACAGACCGGGCCGGCCCATGTGACACTCTGCAGCCCATTAGATCTTTTCTGTATTGACATTGGGCTGGCCCAATTACAAACTCCAAGTATTTTGGGCTCTGTGTGAGGGTGCATCGTCTGTGTGTATTTGTCAAAATAGTCGAGAGTCAGAGAGAAGAAACGGAAAGGAGGCGCAAAGAAATTGCGGGAAACACACCGGCATTTTATTTAGCGGTTCTGAAAAGTTCTCCGTTCATTCTAGCACACGGCTAAAAACGCAAATCACGTGACCACACACACTCTGCCGAGAGCTGCAGCCAGTAGTTCAGCGCGGGTGCTTTGAGCATAAACCTCAGGTGAGAGTATAGTGTAGGGATGTCAAAAGTAATCAATTTTTCGGTGCACTGCGATTTCAGTAATAATCATAACCGGTTATTACTGACGTCATTTACCTCATATGCGCTCTGTCGCGAGGGAGGCGATCGCGAGTATTTACAGCGCTTTAACTACTTAAAACTCATAAACTGTGCACAATTTCACTGTGTGTGTTTGCTGGATCAGTCTTTCACTGACATATACAACAATAGCCCCTATTTCACTGAGATCGAGAGAATGAAAGTAGCCTACTCCATCTCTCTCTCTTTCTCTCTCTCGCGCGCTCGCGCTCTCTGTCTCTCGCTCTGTCTCCGTCTCTGTCTCCGTCTCCGTCTCTGTCTCCGTCTCTCTCTCTTTCATTCTCATTCTCTCTCTCTCTCTCTCTCTCTCTCTCTCTCTCAAATACACACAGTGGCCAATTTGACCTCCTGTGAGGTGTCGGCTGTTTTACAGCGTTACTCTTGCATCCAGAAACGATCGCGTGTCTGCAGAGTTTTCTCCACCGTGGCTATCATACATCAGCTGTGAGATCGCCGCTGCCGCTTATCAGCATCACTCATCTGTGAAGAGCGCAGCGCGCAAGAGCCAATCGCAACCGTTTTTGTTGAGGGTGTGACCAATCAAAGAGGTGAAAGAGAACTAGACAAGGAGAGAGTGAGCTGGATATTTATATTTGTTTATATTATTTGCTAAATGCTCGTTTTGTTTAAAGTTACAGTTTATATATCTGACTGTTTGTATTAAATGATAAAATTGTATTACAAATAGTATATAAATATAAATATATTCATACATTTTAATACAAGAAATGCTGCTGTGAAGAAAATATAAAACTGTGTATGGAAAGCACCGTCAATGCACCGTGATGCACCGAAATATCGAATTGAACCGAATCGATGGCATGATAATCGTAACCGAACCGAACACCTCTAGTATAGTGCATGTCAGACAGTTCATCAACTATCTGTTGAATCTCATCTCACTATAGTTGTTAAACGTGATATTGAATTCATCTTGTTGTCTCTATCTAACGACTCTTCTGTCTTTTTTAATCACTTGTTCTCAGGTAACTCTGTTTTGGCTGAGTGCAAAGATAAGCTAATATATTAATTTATGTAACATACATAAATACATATAAAGTACACTGTTCCCTTTGAATTACCCATGCATCAGCAGGCAGTTTTTGTTATGTTTATTGTTTAATATAGGATGAGTGAATAGTGTATAGACTAAGCTAATTTGGCTGTAGTGTATGAGTGTGTGTATGAGTGTGTGAATGAGTGTGTATGGGTCATTTCTGATACTGGGTTGTGGCTGGAAGGGCATCTGCTGCATAAAACATGCTGGAATAGCTGGCAAATTAGATTTTTGTAAATTTGACTCAATAGTAAACTTTAAGAATTATTTTTAATGTGTTAATATGAGATTTTTACATTCATTCATTCATTTTCTTGTCAGCTTAGTCCCTTTATTCATCAGGGGTCGCCACAGCAGAATGAACCGCCAACTTATCCAGCACGTCTTTACGCAGCGGATGTCCTTCCAGCCACAACCTATCTCTGGGGAAAAGTCCACACACTCATTTATACACACACTCATACACTACAGACAATTTAGCCTACCCAATTCACCTGTACCACCAGGGGTCACCAAACTTGTTCCTAGAGGGCCGGTGTCCTACAGATTTTAGCTTCAACCCTAATCAAACACACCTGAGTGAGCTAATCAAGGTCTTACTAGATATAGTTGAAACACCCAGGCAGGTGTGTTGAGGCAAGTTGGAGCTAAACCCTGCAGGGACACCGGCCCTCCAGGAACGAGATTGGTGACCCCTGCTTTAAACTGTGGGGGAAACCAGAGCACCTGGAGGAAACCCACGCGAACGCAGGGAGAACATGCAAACTCCACACGGAAACGCCAACTGAGCCAAGCTGAGGTTCAAACCAGCGACCCAGCGACCTTCTTGCTGTGAGGCGACAGCACTACCTACTGTGCCACTGCGTCGCCCCAGATTTTTTCAACTGCATTATTTATTATTATCATTATTATATTTTATAAAGGATTTTTTTTAGTACTGAAGTACATATAAATAGCAGTGCAAATTCATTTGACTTGTAATTTTGACTCAATAATAACTAGTAAAAAATCTGTTTGTGTTCATGTGACATGTTTCTGTCCGATATAAAATGTTGTATGCATACTGTCACTATAAATAAGTTATTTTTTGAAGAATTTGACATGTGGCCCTTCACTTGGTTTGCAAAACTTGATGTGGCCCTCGGGTCTAAAAAGTTTGCCCGCCACTGGTATAAAGTAGCATACCCTAACCTATTGTTGTTGAGTATTTCGAAAGCGATATTTCTTACTTACGATATAACTTTTCCTTGGAAAAGAAAATGCTATTTTAATTAGCTGTTTTTAGATCAGTTATTTATTGATATTAAAATAAAGACATTTTTCAGATCTTTTTCTAGACTGAAAATTGTGTCAAGGTGCAAACACTAATCTTTAAAACACTGAGTGAGTTAAAACCTGCTATTCTGTATCTGATTGGCTGTTGACATTTTCTCTCTGGCCTCGACTACGCCCATTAGTGTTTTATTTCAGCTCTGGGTTCACCTTTGGGTCACTTCAGCCAACAGACCTCAGTAGTGGAAGTCCTCATAGTTGGGAAAACTTGTAGTTTTCATGGGCAGTGAATGGGAAAATATAACAAATGATTATTTTTACAACCTTATTTGCTCAAATATTAAAAGAAAAACTCAGCGATTATGTTATAAAGACTTTCAGAAAAAAAAAACAAATTGTGTGAGACTGATGACGGCAGCCAGAGAGGAGAGAATAACGTCAAATTTGCTGTCCGGTCCTACAGACGCTGTATTAGAAACAACTCGCACAAGGGGTTATTAGTTATTTGTCATTTGAAGCAAAGATGATATACTACATGAATAAATACATGTGTTATTCTGTTTAAAATATATACATACATTAAAAACTTAAAAGTATTAAGATTCTGCTGACCGTCATAACAGGCTTGTGAAAAGGGTCTATAGAAGGACAGCAACTAATGAGGGGGCAGGGCTAAAGATAGTAAAGCTAAATCTGATTGGACAAATTTAAAAAAGTAAAAAAAAAATTGTAATTTATCACACATCTGCGATATATACAGTTAAAGTCAAATATATTATCTCTCCTGTGAATCTTCTCCTCTTTTAAAAATATTTTCCATATGATGTTTAAAGGGTAAATGAAGCACTCAGTCAAGTTTACATTGTTTAATATATTTTGGAATATGAAAACCAATGTACAAAACAAACTCGATTTGAACCATTATGCAGAAAACGGCTTGTTTTACTATAGCTTTTAGACCTAGGGCGCAGCCATCTTGAACACAGAAGGTGAACTGAAGCACATCAAATGATCGGTAATTAAAAGAAAAAAAAAAAAGAAAAATATAATAATATGTATATTTTTATATTAGACACACATTTGATGCTTGTATTTGCAGCCGCTCCATGTCCACAACTTCACACATTGGGTTAAATTAGGCTTTGCAGTCTCTGTGTTCATTCCTTTACTTCCACTGTATCTGTTCAGCTGAGGGAACGGAACCAACCACGTGACGTCAGACACAGGGATATACCAAGACTACTGCGCCCTAGGTCTAAAATCTATAGTAAAACAAGCTGTTTTCTGCTAAATGGTTACATTAATCAAATTTGTTTAATATATTTTCAATATATAAGTGGAAATCAGTTTACAAAATGTAAACTTGACTGTGTGCTTCATTTCCCCCTTTAACAGAGCCAGGCGTTTTTCATAGTATTTCTTCTGGTGAGAGTTTTATTTGTTTTTTTGTTAAGCAGTTTTTAATTTTTAAAACCATTTTAAGATCAAAGTTATTAGCCCCTTAAGCAATTTAATTTTTTTTTTTGATAGTCTATAGAACAAACCACTGTTATACAATGACTTGCCTAATTACCCTAACCTGCCGAATTAACCTAGTTAAGCCTTTAAATGTCACATTAAGCAGAGTACTAATGTCTTGAAATTATATCCAGTAAAATATTATGTACTGTCATTATGGTAAATATTGAAGAAAGCAGTTATTAGAAATGAGTTATTAAAACTATTATGTTCAGAAATGTGCTGCAAAATCCTCTCCCCGTTAAACAGAAATTGGGAAAATACAGGAGGGCTAATAATCCAGGAGGGCTACTAATTCTGATTTCAACTGTATATTGCATATACTGTTATCAAGATAACGATACTTTTTCGATGTATTGTGCAGACCTAACAAATATAACCTTGAATCTCCTGAACCTGCTTAATGGCACAAGCCTCTGGAGCAACCAAAGATGAAGTGCTTTGCTTGAGGGCAAAACGGGCAGAAAGTGGAACAGGCCGCATCTGGTATTTGTCATAAGGTTAAAGGATAACCAAGGAGACTCATATAAAGAGCAACCGAAAACCCTTCAGGAAGTAATGATGATGCATTTTACCTGGGTTGATGAGTGCTTTGATTCTGGCTTTTCTACCCAAGATCCATTCAGAGTTTCAGCAGGAGGGGAGATTACTCGAGGCGGAGACGACACGTCCTGATAAGAGTCGCTTACTCTGGGGCAGGAATATGGCGTCTCTTCTGGCAGAAAAACACCTTGTTTGGAAATGTGGGAGGTTGTGGACTCCAAATCCGCGAGAAGAGCATCTGTTAGGTAGAAATAAATAAAGCAATGGTTTTAATCAAGAAAACAGCTAATTTAAAGACTAAATAAACAAAATAAAACAAATAAATAAATTATTTTTTATAAATGTTATTTATTAATTCATAAAATAAAATGTATTAATTTAAATAAATAATTTAAATAAAAAATAATTAATTACATTTAATTAATTGAATTAAAATGAAAAATAACATTAATTAAAACAACATTAACGCCATTTGAAGGTGTCAGTGTTGCTGTGAAGATTTGTGCGACCACTTTTAAGCTTCTCTCCTGACCTTGAAAATATGATTGGCTGAATGGTAGAAAAGCTGAATTAAGATCGTGTGTAGGGTCGAATCGAGATCATGATCTTTTTTCGATTAATCGTGCAGCCCTAGTTTGTTTTGTAGACTATCGAAAAAAAAGTTGCCTAAAGGGGATGATAATATTGTCCTTAAAATGGTGTTTAAAAAATTAAGAAACGTTTTCATTCTAGCTGAAATAAAACAAATAAGAAAAAATATTATCAGACATACAGTGAAAATTTCCTGAATCTGTTAAACATCATTTGGAAAATATAAAAAAAAAAGAGAAAGAATGTCAAGGGGGGCTAATAATTCTGACTTCAACTGTTCATTTCTATTTATTAGTTTTTTTAATTTGCAATAACTCTTTTGAAATAAAATGAATTATCTTTGTATTCCTAAATAATATTAGGTGGCCAAACTCGTATTTTAACGGACATAACGGTTTAATAAAAGAGGGTGTACTCATTTACCCTGAGCACTGTATAATATCATGCCCAGAGACGTAAATCCCGGGGGGGGATGGGGGGGACATGTCCCCTCCCATCCAATTTATTCTGCTTCAGGAGTCAGTCTGTTGACTGTAAACAACACAACAAACAATGTAATAAATAGCTTTGAAGAAAAATTTGCTTTGTTATTGAACCTGAGAAAAACTTTAAAGCTAATCATAATGGCGTAGTCTCCATGCTATACTAATAATGATGAAACCATTTTGAACTGCGGGGACATTTCTTTCTTAGTACAAATCGGCTGTATTATTTGTGTCCCCTTCAAAAAAATGCTGGAAAGAAATTTTATGTTTACTGTCTCGCCTACTGTTAAATCAGATTTACGCCCATGATCATGCCACACACCCCTCAAACATTCATAAAAAACAAAAAAAGCTTATAACAATTTGCTGATTCCAAGAGCTTCCAGAATTCTGATATTCGCTTTAGATTCACATTCCCTTCATTGGTTTTGCAAACAACATAAATCTATCAGAAATCAAGCGGCTTGTTGTTGAATAACTCTTTGTCAAGTCTGTTCACAACATGTCTCTTCCTGGTCTGGATCTGATCCTGGAACAGTGGGATAATTATGAACCACAGGACGAGGATGGTGAAATCACTTCGCTCATATGGGGTGTGGCCAAACCTTGCATGTAAAGACTGCTCTAAAACAACATGCCTACAGGGACAGATTCAGCAGGAAGAAAAGCGCAAAATGCATAAACAGACACACACACACCTCTTAATGCACATAAGACGAAAAAAAAATCAATGTTCAAAAGCCAAACACTCAGGAATGGAGCTGATGCACTCTCTCTCTCTCTCTCTCACACACACACACACACACACACACACACACACACACACACACACACACACACACACACACACACACACACACACACACACACACACACACACACACACACACACACACACACACACATTTGTTAAATTCAGCCCATATTAATTGTTTTCAACCACTAACCTTAAAGAAAATGTAGTAAATGCAATGTTTAATTTTTTCAGGGTGATAAATGTGGAAAAATCTAATCAACGTCTTACAAATCTATCATAATAGCAACATATTTAAACATAATATGTGCATTATAAAAAATATTTAAAATAGCAAGGCCGAAATATCTTGGACAGAGAATATTTAAAAAGGAAATAATAACATCGAGCATAATTTCTAAATATAGACCATTTCAATGTGGTGATGCCATTGGGCCATGAACATTTCCTGCTTGTTGTCAAACTAATTCATAACTCTAACAAAAGTCAATTCAATCTTGACGTTTAAACCGCTATCATAACATTATTTTTCAATATGTGACTCTTTTGGGATTCTCTAAAGCTATATGTTATAATTATAAACGTAAAACAGAACATTTTTTAAGGACCTTAATTACTTTTTACATACCTCAAAATGATCTATAGCAAATAAAATGTTGAGCTAGTTAATTTATAAATGTAAAATGCATACACTGTATAAAATGCTGGGTTCCACATGGAATGATAACCATTTAAGGTATTTTGCGCTTTAGAAACGTTTTAAAACCGCAAAAATTTATACTATACCATTCCGAAAAGTACAATTGAAGTCAAAATTATTAGCCCCCTGAATTATTAGCCCCATTGTTTTTCCCCCGCCCCAATTTCTGTTTAACAGAGGGAAGATTTTTTCAACACATTTCTAAACATAATAGTTTCAGTAACTCATTTCTAATAACTGATTTATTTTATATTTGCCATGATGACAGTCAATAACATTTGACTAGATATTTTTCAAGACACTTCTATACAGCTTAAAGTGACATTTAAAGGCGTAACTAGATTAATTAGGTTAACTAGGCAGGTTAGGGAAATCAGGCAAGTTATTGTATAACGATGATTTGTTCTGTAGACTATCGGGAAAAAAATAGCTTAAAGGGGCTAATAATATTGACCTTAAAATGGTGTTTAAAAAAATTAAAAACTGCTTTTTATTCTAGCCAAAATAAAGCAAGCAAGACTTTTTCCAGAAGAAAAAAATATTGTCAGACATACTGTGAAAACTTCTTGCCCTGTTAAACATCATTTGGGAAATATTAAAAAAAGAAGAAAAAAAAAAAATCAAAGAGGGGCTAATAATTCTGACTTCAAATGTATGTGTAAGGTTTTTTTAATTTCTGCTTTTTTTTTTTTTTTAAGGACAACAGTATTTCTAGCAAAAAAGCTCTCCAAAGATGCCGTTTTAAATTGTAAGGAAATCTGTGCTTTTGAAACTAATGAAGAGCACAGAAGTTAATGATTTATTTTAATTATTAGGCTTGACATACTGTTACAAAATATTTTAAATGTTTCTCAAAATAAAATATATTGTGTTTAGAGGGGGAAAAGTTTTTTGTTTTTTACCCAGAAATTTAAGAATATATTTTAGAGCAGTAATCACAAAACCATCTTTGATTTATTTTTTCTTCTTTTTTTAAATATTTCCCAATTGATGTTTAACGGGGCAAGGAAATTTTCACTGTAAGTCTGATAATATTTTTTCTTCTGGAAAAAGTGTTATTTGCTTTATTTTGGCTAGAATAAAAGCAGTTTTTAATTTTTAAAACACCATTTAAAGGTCAAAATTATTAGCCCCTTTAAGCTTTTCTTTTCCCTGATAGTCTACAGAACAAACCATCGTTATACAATAACTTGCTTAATTTCCCTAACCGTGATATTTTTATAGAAGGTTCTCATACCGTTAGAATCTTATTCTGGCCCATGCCTATTTCCACATTGGGACAACATGAAATAATTAAGATCACTTTAGTTTTTACTAAATGTAAGTGGATTGAACACAAAACAATAAAGTTGTCCCATTTTTTAAATGTGTTGTTTCAGCTCATTTTAAATAAGTAGTTTGAACAAACAACAACCATCATTTTCTGAGTGTCCAATTCAGCACAAATTTATAAGTCATATTTATTTGCAAAATGCATATGTAGAGAAGAAAATCAATTATAAGTATTCCGTGAAAAAATATTTAATCTGAACAATAAAATGCATAATATTTAGTGCATATTTATAAATAACATAAAAAAAGAAATGCATAGAAAGTTAATTAAATACAAAGCTTACACAACTCTTGCAAAATCATTGCATAAATATTTATAATTCAATTTAGAGCACAGGTAAACTGAATATATATTTTATATACAAGTGCCACCTTAAATTTGCATCGAGAATTTGCA
Source organism: Danio rerio (assembly GCF_052040795.2). NCBI lineage: Eukaryota > Metazoa > Chordata > Actinopteri > Cypriniformes > Danionidae > Danio > Danio rerio. The sequence continues at coordinate 7,389,046 of NC_141025.1, read as the reverse complement.
TTTTTTAGCCTCCCATGTTCAGTTTTTTTCAATTTAAAGACCACAAAAATAAATTATTTGCCATAAAGGTGAAATACACACACACATACACACAGGAGCTCGACAAACATGATCATATTAGAAACAATTTTCAGACGGCATTTAGAAATTTTTGCATCTAAACTCTTCATTTCATAAGATACTTATTTGGAACGTTTCAATACAACAATAAATAACATCTTGTTATATATCTAAAGGTAAAATCCTTACAATTGAGACCATATCAATAAAATCCAAAGTAAATATATATATATATTAAATATAATGGATTATATTTAAAGTAAATTAAAGAAGTAAGCGCTACAGTTTAAAGCAACTTAATTATTATATTAAAAAATATATCTTTATATAATATATATATATATATATATATATATATATATATATATATATATATATATATATATATATATATATATATATATATATATATATATATATATAATGAAATATATAAATATAAATAATGTTTAAAATATATATTATAATTCTACATTAATTGTATTATATAAATATAATTTAAAAATGACAAATGTGAATATAATCATACAATTCTGAGCATATCAAGTCAATAATAAAACGTATAAAATTCATTTAAATACAAATGAAGTACACTGAAATAAATGATTCATTTCATACCTATTTTTTTTAGGTAAGTGGTCATAAACAATTTATATGAGCTGATTTTAAACAAATTAAATTTAGTAATGTTCAACTTCGTTTGTTTAAATTCAGCTTATAAAAATTAACCATTTTTGTTCAGTGTATCAGCAGTCAGTATCTGTGTATTAATTGTAAGTAAAATGCTTCAGCTCTGATGTAGAAGACATGTTAATCTAGATGTTAGGTGACTTAATCCCATACATGCCAAACAAACACACAACAAGTGCAACAAAACATCAAAACTCAACCAACTTCTGTTAGCAGATGACCTTTCGACAATCCACAAAACACACAACACTTGATTATTCCACACAATCTCATCAGCAATCAATACAAATGAAAAACTAAATCAAGACACAAACACAAGAAAGCCATAATCCTAAAAGCACTATAAGCAACCAACTAAAGCCAAATAGCAGCAACAAAGTAAAGCTGGTTCACTTACACTTCGACAAGGAGAGACAGAAACGCCCTGCTGATCTTTACCTTCGCACTTTATCTCAGACAGGAGGAGCTACGACGAGGAGTGGGAAAAAAACAGATAGCATAAAGGATGGAATATCAGCAGGAGAGATAGAAAGATTTAGATGGCGGAAAAAAGTGGAAAGAGAAGGAAAACGCAGAGCTTAGAGTCTGGTAAACGCTGGAGCAGAGACTGTGGAGCCGTCCAAGGGGAGGGAGGCTGTTTTTCAGCAGGTGCTAACTTTAACTACACATACCAGATACTAAAAATGCTGCGCTATATAACCTGTCTGTAACTGTGTGTGCAGGTCACCAATCTGCTCAAGACTTGGAGACGCCATAGTGCTGAGTGTAAAACACCTCGGATGAACTCAATATTTAGTAAGAATCTGGTCAAAAGAATAGGAAACCGTTCCTGATAGTGAAAAATAAATCGATTAAATCAATATTTAGTCATAATAAAGTGAAAAGAAAAGGACATTCACAATGGAGAAAGAATCATGGTAAAAACACCTTAGATGAACTCAGTATAGGAATCTGGTCAAGAGAGAGAGAGAGAAAATATCCCTGATTGTAAAAACAACTCTGATAATAATTAATCAAAATCTGGTCAAGAGAATGAAACCATTCCTGATGGTTAAAACAACTCTGATTAACTCAATAATTAGGAGTCTGGTCGAGAGAATGAAACCATTCCTGATGGTTAAAACAACTCTGAATAACTTACTATTTGGTAAAAAGCTGGTCAAGCTAGAAAGAAACCATTCCTGATGGTTAAAACAACTCTGAATAACTCAATACTTAGTATTAATCTGGTCAAGCTAGAAAGAAACCATTCCTGATGGTTAAAACAACTCTGAATAACTCAATACTTAGTATTAATCTGGTCAAGCTAGAAAGAAACCATTTCTGATGGTTAAAACAACTCTGATTAACTCAATAATTAGGAGTCTGGTCGAGAGAATGAAACCATTCCTGATGGTTAAAACAACTCTGATTAACTCAATAATTAGGAGTCTGGTCGAGAGAATGAAACCATTCCTGATGGTTATAACAACTCTGATTACTTACTATTTGGTAAAAAGCTGGTCAAGCTAGAAAGAAACCATTCCTGATGGTTAAAACAACTCTGATTAACTCAATAATTAGGAGTCTGGTCAAGAGAATGAAACCATTCCTGATGGTTAAAACAACTCTGAATAACTCAATAATTAGGAGTCTGGTCGAGAGAATGAAACCATTCCTGATGGTTAAAACAACTCTGAATAACTCAATACTTAGTATTAATCTGGTCAAGCTAGAAAGAAACCATTCCTGATGCTTATAACAACTCTGACTGACTCAATATTTGGTATTAATCTGGTCAAAAAAGGAACCATTCCTGATGGTTAGAACAACCCTGAATAACTCAATATTTGGTATTAATTTAGTCAAGCGAGAAAGAAACCATTTCTGATGGTCTAAACAACCCTGAATAACTCAATATTTGGTATTAATCTAGTCAAGCGAGAAAGAAACCATTCCTGATGGTTAAAACAACTCGGCTTGACAAAATATTTGGAGTAAATCTGGCCAAGCGAGAAAGAAACTGGTTAAATGGTTAAAACAACTCGGATCAACTCAATATTTGGTACAAACAACTCCTGACAAAACCACCTCATATCAACTCAATATTTAATCAAAATAAGTAAAAGACGTAATACAATATATTTTTTAAGAACATGCTCATAAGACACTATTCCTGATTAAAAAACAACATGGATGAACTCAATATTTTGTATAAATCTGGTCAAGAGAGAAAGAAACTATTCCTGATGGAAAAAAATACCTCAGAATACAAACTCGATATTTAAGAATTAGACAATTAACTCAACATTTAGTCAAGCATGATTATCTAATCCGTAACATAAATGTGAAGATTATAAAGGCGAAGACAGAAGCTGTGAGACTTTGAGACTTGTATGTGCCTGACTGTTTGTTTAGCGCTCGGCTTGATAAGGGAGTGGCAAAGGAAACATTAACCCATACACTGAAAAAAAGTGTTGCATGCAGAACTGTTGCAAACAATTTATTTGTGTTGAATTTAAACAAACAAATTAAGTTTAACAAGGTTCAACTTAATTTGTTTGTTTAAATTCAAAACAAATAAATTGTTTACAACCACTTAACGTAAAAAAATTGAGTAAATCCAAGGAATCATCTCTGAATAATTTTTTTCAGTATTTCTCTCTCTCTCTCTCTCTATCTCCAATCCTCTCTGCTGTTTCTTTATCTACATCCATTACACTCATAATTAAAGTCACTCTCCATCATTATGAAATTAAGCAGCCTTGCATCAAACTACTCGACAAACTATATCACTCACATTTTAATCTGCTTATTTTATGATTGTTAAAGGGCCATGAAACCCCGTTGTTTCAGCAGGGTGTTTTCACACCTCTACTTTGGAAAAAGTCAGAAAAGTGGGCGTGTCCAGCTCTGTTTTGGGGGGAGTGTCGGAGGAAGAAAAGTGGTATGGTGTGGGAGTGTCTATTTGGGCACGCGCGAGTTTGCAGATGAGAACAGCTCTCAGGTAAACAATAATCCTCCTTAGACAGGTAAGTTATTGCTGTCGAGCGTCGCGTACACTGTAATCCACACGTGACTCCAGCTGCGTTCTCACAGAGAGAAAATGGAAACAAAACTAAATGGCAGTAAACTATAAAAGCAACACTTCACGCTTATTTTGCCAATACAATGTGGCGTCTCTGTCGTCTAAACACTATGACAGTAATGAATATTAATGAAGTTGCACAATAGAGCGCGCTGATTGGTTTGAACCAAGCCTTACTCATGCATTAATGCAGCAGGCTGTAAGACGAAATAAGACTCACTCTGGCACAGACGCCCAGTCTGCACGCTGGAATACAACGCTATTATGTCATGACCGTGACGCAGCTTCAAAAATTCGTTTCAAACCGGAAGTACGAATTTGCTTGAAATAACGCAAAAACAACCAATTTACACTTTTTAGTGAAATATAGGTGTCCTAATAGTGTTTTTAGCAGTGTGGGACACATGTACGACTGTCAACAGCTCAAAAATGTGTTTTGGTGTTTTGTGACCCTTTAAGAAGAGATTTTAAATGCGACTTTTTAGAGATTGCACTGACAAGACAACAATTTGTAGTCACTGAGACATAACTAACATAAACAAACTTTGTCTGTAAGACATGCATTATAAACGCAGGTGAATAAAAAACACTATTTCAGGTAATTTTCCCCCCTAGTATTTCATGTAATATTTTAGCAAGGGGCAGCACGGTGGCTCAGTGGTTAGCACAGTCACCTCACAGCAAGAAGGTCGCTGGTTCAAATCTCGGCCGGGTCAGTTGGCATTTCTGTGTAGTGTTTGCATGCTCTCCCCGTGTTGGCGTGGGCTTCCTCTGGTTGCTCTGCTTTCCCCCAGAGACGAATTGGGTAAACTAAACTGACAATAGTGTATGAGTGTGTGTGAGTGTATGGGTGTTTCCCAGTACTGGGTTGTGGCTGGAATGGCATCCACTGTGTTAACTTTATGCTGGAATAGTTGGCAGTTCATTAATAAATAAAGGACTAAACCAAAGGAAAATGAATGAACTTTAGCAAGGCTCTGTTTCGGATTGACTATAACATCTTAAATGGTTCTGATGAGCATTTTACGAGTGAATCATGAATAATATACTACACAAATATTGTAATTCTGTCCACAAGTGGACATTCTAATGATGTTGTGCAGACAAGAATATGACCTGATTAGGGCTGCAAGGTATTGGAAAAATGTAGCATTGCTATAATTTTTCATTTTGCGATATGTGTACAATTTCACTAGATAACTTAAATTTGGAAAGAGTTTATCATTTTAGACTGCATCTGCTTAAAATATAACAATAAATGATCTACAAGCATAGGGGATTTCAATATGTTAGCAATGTTAACATTTACAGTTAAAACCAGAAGTTTACATACACTGTATGAAGAGGCACATGACCATTTAAAAAAGTCAGATGTTAATGTGACTAAACCTTTTCTCTTTCAGGTAAGTTAGGATTATTGCATTTGTTTCTGTAATGCTTAATAGCAGAATAATGAGAGAGATTTTTTTGAGAAATTGATATAACTTTTCTTGAAAGACAGGTTTATATACAATAAGATTATTCTGCCTCTGAATAAGCTCAGCTGATGGTGTCAAGGTTTTGGAAGTTTCTGATTGGCTAATTGACAACATTTGAGTCAATTGGAGGCACAACTGTAGAATAGTATTGAAGGAAACCTCAATCACACTGCTTCCTTGTGTGACAACATGGGAAAATCAACAAGCCAGAATCAACAAAAAGACCAGATTACAATTTGCTAAATTACACTGGGAAAAGACCAATTTTTGGAGACATGTTCTGTGGTCTGATGGAACTAAGATAGACCGGTTTGGCCAAAATGACCAGTGTTACATTTGGAAGACAAAGGGGAAGGCACACAAGCCTAGAAATACCATCCCAACTGTGACGTATGGGGGCGACAGCATCATGTTGTGGAGCTGTTTTGCTGCAGGAGGGACTGGTCCACTTCACTGCATAGATGGCATCATGAAGACAGAACATTATGTAGAAATACTGAAGCAACATCTCAAGACATCAGCCAGGAAATTAAAACTTAAAATTAAAACCACAAATGGGTCGTAAAAACAAACCATGACCCTAAGCAGACTGCCAAATTAGTTAAAATGTGCTTTGAGGACAACAGAGTGAATGTTTTGGAGTGGACATCACAAAGCCCTGACCTCAATCCTATAGAAAATTTATGGGCAGAGTTGAAAAAGCTTGTGCAAGCAAGACAGCCTACAAATCTGACTCAGTTACACCAATTCTGTCTGGAGGAATGGGCCAAAATTACTTCAAATTATTGTGAGAAGCTTGTGGAAGGATACCCAAAACATTTGACCAAAGCTATACAGTTTAAAAGCAAAGCAAAAAAAAACAAAAAAAAAAAACAAGGACATGCATGTAAACTTTTAACTGTCTAGAAATTAATAAAAAATTCTCAAAAAAAAATCTCTCATAATTCTGGCATTTAGCAAAATAGTAAACATTCAGTAAAATTTACCATAAGACATAAAAAAAAAATGGTTATGTTTCTTTTTTTTTTTTTTTTTTCAAGTGTATGTAAACTTCTGGTTTTGACTGTACATTATCCGTGAACTTATGTTTTGAATTTTTACTGCAAATGTCACATCCGTAATTCTGGAATTGCCCACTGTTTCTTTTCTGTCATTTACAGCTCTAAAGTTACAGTAATCTCCCTCAGTTATTGGACTTTTAGCTAAAAAAAAAAAAAAAAGCACCAAAAACAATATTGACTTGAGTTCTGTTGTTTAAACGTTAAATCGAAAAGTTATCAAAATCGACATTCATAGCCTATAATCAAACAAATTTTTCCAGGTAGATTTTCCCCCCAAATGTTTTGAGTCACATTACCCTGCTCTATCAAGACTGATTTATACTTGCATGTTGAGCGCACATGTATGGTCTGGCACAGCCTTCGTGTGGTAGCATACCTGCGCATCTTTCAAAAAACAATGCGTATCGCAGGCTTTGTGACTGATCGTGATGAGAGCGGCCAGCGTGGATTAATTTCAGTGGTTTAACGTTGATGTTCAATAAGTAAATCTTAGTGTGTTTTTCCTTATTTTAAAATCAAGTAATGCATTCTTTATTCAAAAACTTCACTGTTAATGTGTGAACATATTTAGTGTACAAAACATGTCAGTGAACTATGAGGGCAAAAAATAAAATTAATAAATGAATTAACCGTTTATGAATCGGATGAATCGAAGGACAAAATTATTAGCCCCTATAAGCACATTTTTTTCCCCGATAGTCTACAGAACAAACCATTGTTATACAATAACTTGCCTAATTACCCTAACCTGCCTAGTTCACCTAATTAACCTAGTTAAGCCTTTAAATGTCACTTTAAGCTGTATAGAAGTGTCTTGAAAAATATCTAGTCAAATATTATTTACTGTCATCATGGCAAAGATAAAATAAATCAGTTATTAGAAATTAGTTATTAAAACTATAATGTTTAGAAATGTGTTGAAAACAATCTTCTCTCCATTAAACAGAAATTGGGGAAATAAAAATGGCTAATAATTCAGGGGGGCTAATAATTCTGACTTCAAATGTATGTGGGTTGATTATATGTGTTACAAGCTACAAGTTGAAAAAATGTTTATCATATACATGGAAACGTATTATCAGCCACTAGAGTAATATGCAATGGATCTGCTGGAGAATAATGTTAGTAAAAGGGCACCTATTTTACCCCTTTTTCAAGATTTACTACGGAGACGTGGAAAAGAGCAGCTGTCAATCAAATCAGTGGAAGGGGAAACCGCACTCCTACAACGCGTTGCGGTGTGCCCAAGCGGCAACCTCTCGCTCTCCATCGTCAACCAAAAATGGAAGTAACTAAAAATGCTATTTATCGAAATTCCGCTAGTCTATAATAGAGCACATTTCTATTGACGCCACTGTTAAAATAGGCAACTTTACAGCAGAGAAAAGGGTGTTTACAGCCTGGTACAAAGAACGATTTTGGTTCATATAGCTAATATTACCCTTCATGACAACTGTAAGGGGGTGAATTTTTTTTATAATTCATCTGTTTTCTTTATATTAAGTTTGCATAATTAAGGCCGTGGCCATTTGAATGACAGCTAGGTCTCGCTGGTCGCAGTCACTTTACCTCAGCTGATTCCGGCTGATAAGCAGCTGAACTCTGCATATACATATATTTTTGTTTTATGAGGCTTTTCACAGTCAGTTGCCTTTTGGAATAATTTCTTACAATTATCAGATGATTTGGCATGCTGTGTGCACTTCATTGTGCTCACAAACCATTCACATGGCCTCCATTTCCCAGGTGACTTCTATACCATCTCTATAAATGTATTTGTTTTATTGAAGATCACTTATATTTTTCTTTAGACCTGTACTGCACTCCAGAATCTGACTGATTGATTATCCGTAGGCTCTAGAATAGTCATCTGAAGCATTGTCATATAGTGTTATGCCCAGATTTCATAAATATCCTTGCATTTACAAACACAGAGTACATTTTAAGTGTTTGGAAGTAATTTGCGTTTTTCTCCTGTAGAAAAACGTCATACAAACATTGTTTAGAGGCTCAATGTGTTACATTCCTGCGGTCAGTGAACAAAATAGCAACGGTTGGCCATGCCTACTTGTAGCTTCTCTTGCGTTCTTCAGAAACCTATGGGTGACGTCGCAGATTTAAATCCATATCTTTTACAGTCTATGGGTGCGCCTCAAAACGGGAGGGATTTGGATCCTATTTTAACGTCAGGAAAAAAAAAGAAGACTTATTGTGTTTACATCACCCCGATATAACTGTGAACACACTATACCTACACAACAATTCTGTCCAAACAGATTACAAAAGATGATTTTCATCATAGGTGCCCTTTAATAAAAATAGAAGCATCCACATTAGCCCTGGTAGATGTATTAATATTAAAATTAACTCTCGGTTTAATCAGAAAATAAGATAAGATGGCACTGATTTAGCTATTATTAATACTTTAGTGACTTTCGAACTTGAAGACTGCTGAAAAACCTGGAATTATGTTTAATGTTACTTGAAAACACAACAGACTGCGTGCTTTGTTTCTTTTTACCTCATTTTAAACCTCACATTACCACATTTTTTTGTCTTTTGAATGATACAGTAAAAATGTTTTGCGTTAAACAAGTAAAATAAACCTCATTCTCCTATAGCTAGGTTTACTCTCTATTATCTCCAGGCAGGTATCATAAGAAAATTAAAAATTCCAGTATGGTGACAAGATTAGCAAGCATAACATAATTTATTTTAGGTTATGAAATTAAAAGCCTCTAATCAAAGGAAAAGAAACTCTTACAGCACACCCAAATGCACATCACTTCACTATAGATAATAATACAGACTCAACGTTACACATTCTGCAATCTGACAACTGCGGAAACACAATGAAGTGTCAATTCTGAAACAATATATTGCACAGTCCTATTCAGATTAGTACATCTTGTCAACTTCAAGACAATATAAGCAAGTCCGTACCTCCCGTAGTCACCCAGTCTGCATCTGGGATCATGTACGGCTCGTCTGAATCACACAAATGAACGTCAGAGCAACCAGCATACACTCCTTCAGTTCCCAGAGTCTCTGAAACATCCACCGAAGCTGAATCTGGGGCTAAATGTGGGTCAAGTGGGGATGATAATGAGCACGCGATTGATGGAACAACGGAGTCCATTTCTGAAGCCGAAACTGAATCAGAGTCAGCAGGCAAACCCGCAACTGTCTCCGTTTCTAAAACATCTCCCAATCCAGAAGCCGAAATACGAGTAAAATCGGACAAATCAGTGGATGTTTTCTTAGGAAAAGCTGAAGTTTTGGTTTCTGGCAGCGGATCTTGAGCATGTCCTGTGGAATCCTGCATGTCAAACTCGCACAAAACCTTCTCGAACTCCGCAACCGATGAAGCCTCTCCGTCCATTAGGGAAAGAATCAAAGGAACTGCACACGAAGAGTTCAAAACACAGGATCCGGAAAACTCAGGAGTGGGACGAGGAAAGGAAGGGTAGTTCCCGATCCAAAGCATTCAAACCATTCCACAGGGCTCGATTATGTATACAGCCGGCCGCTTGCTAGATAACGCTTTCTCTCAGGGGGATTTGCTTACATAAGCTAAAGACACTACGCAAACCCATATATGACCACGTTCTGGGGTCCACAAAAAAAATATTATGCCGCTAAACATTCCCAGACATTATCTAGGAAGAAAGCTATTCTGAAAATCCCTAGAAAATGCTGCAAGTCAGCAAGAGTGATCACAGAGCCTTCATTCCTTTGAAAGGCTATACAGGATGCCACTTATTTAAACATCGTTTATCAGCGAAAACTCCTCGGATGATCTCTGCTCAGCTTCAAAGGAGGGACATTACTAGAAACTACACTCTGAATCCTCTATAAAACACAATCCTCCCTTGGTGCATGCTCAAAAACACTGCACACTAATTTATATGATGATTTAGGCAATGAAAATAGCTCTTTTGCCAATTGGCTCTATGTCTATCTTGTGTTTTTGTCTTTGTTTTGTTATTAACAATAGGGAAGGTTTAACACCAAGTATTTTAAAGACTAGCATCACAATACCATCTTCATGTCTATTGTTGGATTTATGTGACTTATTACATTTAGTATATTTTATCTTGCCTCTTATATTTTAGTATTATGTCTATTGTTTGTTTTCTCTTTTTTTTTTATATTGCTGCTGGTCTCTGTGAGTTATCAAACAAATTTCGTTGTACAACTACAATGACAATAAAAGTTCTTTACTTTACTTTCATATAAATGCCACAGGGTTGTTTGTTTGATTGCTTCACCTTCATGGTTTCTGCTACATTCATTATTTCATGATGGGGCGCCACACCAAAAACCATTCGCACAATGGCTACATTACAGCATCACATTCAAAACCTTCAATTGTTGCATTTTTTTAATAGCGAGCTATAATCGCAACAAAAAAGTATTAAAATGCAAGTTGAATTAAAATAAATAAATGATTAGTAATTTTTTAAAAAATACACGCAGGCCGATCGAAAAAAATCCAGCTGGCCCCATGTGGCCTAGGGGCCATAAAATGCCCAGGCATGACCTAACCTAAAACTTTAATGTATTAATGTCTACCTTTTGTAAAGCTGCTTTGGAATAGTAATTATTTTTTATAGAAATAAGCATGAATTGAGCACGAATTTAAATTAGTAATTTTAGTAAACTAAATTAATGGTTTTTTTTTTCGTTTTTTTAAATATTTCCCAAATAATGTTTAACAAGGCAAGGACATTTTCGCAGTATATCTGATAATATTTTTTCTTCTGGAGAAAGTCTTATTTGCTTCATTTCGGCTAGAATAAGAGCAGTTTTTAATTTTTTAAACACCATTTTAAGGACAAAATTATTAGCCCTTTTAGGCAAAATTTTTGTTCAAAAGTCTACAGAAAAAAACATTGTTATACAATAACTATAGATAGATAGATAGATAGATAGATAGATAGATAGATAGATAGATAGATAGATAGACAGACAGACAGACAGATAGATAGATACACACACAAACACACACACACACACACACACGACAATTTTAACTATAAAATAAAATAAATATACTTATATTCACATGTTTTGATCCCTAATGTTCAATAAAAAGACACGAAATGTCTATAAAGTGACTTTCTATCATTTGTAATAAAAAAGAACATGATTGATGGGGACTTTTATTTCAGAAATGTGCTTTGATTATCATATATGTTGGCTAGCTGAACACTGGAAATACACTGCAAACATAACCATAGCAGAACTTTACCCTGCCACAACCTCTTCTGTCCCTATAAACAGTACACAGCTTCTGCTTAACATTGAAAACACCCAAACATGGCAGGACAGAAAAAAGTAATGCAATGTTGTTAGCACACAATACAACAACTGTGATTATTAAATTCCAAACAGTGATTCTTAGCATACAAATATTGAATCATTGGCGTGATTTAATAACAAACCACATTTGTATGCCGCAAGTCACTGAATCCAGTGCGGTCTAAATCTGAAATGTCAATCGTATAACAGAAATAAACAAAGCTGGAAATACAAGTCCTGCAATATCTTTGCCTTGAAGGCTAATTATTACTGCTTATTTCATAATCCATTCCTCTTTAATCTGACATATATACTCGTACGCCCCCGTCTGGTCAATTATATGACCTGCAGATAACGCCTTCAACACCTTAAACAGGCAATAAAACCTTTGAGCCGAGCAACAAGTCTTTAAAACCACTCCGACAACTCACTCCAGTCATAATCGCAGGAAACTCAATCTGCACGGACAGATCAGACCTGGCAGATAAAGTTAGATGTTGGCCAGTCTTTTATGAAGGCAAAATATAGAGTCCTGAGGTCTGACCTTCGGAGATTTGAGACCACTAGTGTGGTCAGCCAAAGAGGGAGACCCAAGACCTCCACGCTAAAATAAGACGCCTCCCGTCCTAAACCTGCCACAGAGAGGCCATGAAATACACCCCGCGCTGTAAAACCTGAGAGATCCGAGGGAGTAAAGCATTAATAACTCTGAATTCTCGAGCATTCTGTTCTCGACATGTGACACAGACGTCAACCCAGCAAGAATGAGGGGGAGAGTATCATTATTACACACTACAGTCACCATGAAACAAATGTTAGGTGATTTTTTCTGCTATCCTGATGCACATACACTCTCAGAAATAAAGGAAAAGATACTGTCCCAGTGATTTTGTACAAGGGTACATTTTTGTTCCTAACAGGTCCTTAAACGTACCTCACAGTACCTTAACCTTTCCCAAACCTGTTCCTGGAGGCACACCAACAGTACATATTTTGGATGTCTCCCTTATCGTACCCATTCATTTCAGGTATTGGAGTCTCTTCTAATGTTCTGATGAGCTGATTCAGGTGTGTTTGATTAGGAGGTTGAAAATGTGTACTGTAATTGTGCCTTCAGGAACAGGGTTGGGAAACACTGTCTTAAGGGTACAATAGAGAAATTTAAGGGTACAAAATTGTACCCTGAAGATATTAATGTCCACCTGTATGGTACAAAAATATGCCTTTTGAAAAGAAACTGCTCCAGTGATGGATTTTGTATCTATTTCTGACTGTATACACCTAAAACGGTCCTGAAATAAGAAAGAAATGTAGCGCAGTGCATGACTTTGTTCTTTGAGAACCGATTCTGAAAGACGGAAATAAATTAAGATGGACAAACGGATTAATTCAGAGCAGAAACAAGACATGCCCACTGATAGCCCTATCCTAAAAGACTGATAGCTCAGCCCTAAAGGACTGATAGTGCCTCTCCTTAAGGCCGTACTCACACTATGTACAGTTGCCTCAAACTGGGCCAAAGCATGCTTGTCCCCCCTCCCGTCTCCCCCGACGGCCCGCGCTCACACTACATCCTGGCCTGGGCACGCTTACGTCATCGATGCTGCGCCTTTCAGTGAATGCTCTCACTCAGCACAGTGGAGATTTCTCTAGTTATATCGTGTCAGTCGGTTTGATATGCAGTGACATGCAGTCAAATATTTCGCCAAACAGTCCTTAGGGATGCGGTGACACGCAGTCAGATATTTCGCCGAACAGATACGCCACTTTTGGCGCACATAAACAGTCATAAAGCCCTCATGCTGCAGGAATGAGGAGGTTTGCTGAAGGTGCGCAGCTGTCGTGCAGCGAGAGGTTTGCGTACTTAATAAACTACGGCAATTTGCGTTCACTAAACATTAAGAATGAATAATAAATCCATATGAAACAGTCCACCCCAATGGACTGATAACTCCGCCCTTAAGGACATATAGCCCACCTTAAATGACTGATAGCTCTGCCCTAAATGACTGATTGCCACGCCCTAAAGGACTGACAGCTCCACTTTAAAAGACTGATAGTCCCGCACTAAATGACTGATAGCTCCACCCAAAATGACTGATAGCCCCACCCTTAAGGGTTGATAGCTTTACCCTAAATAACTGATAGCTCCGCCCTAAGTGACTGATAGCTCCGCCCTAAAGTACTGATAACTTTAGGCACTAAATGACTGATAGCTCCGCCCAAAATTATTGATAGCCCCACCATAAAGGGTTGATAGCATTACCCTAAATAACTGATAGCTCCGCCCTAAGTGACTGATAGCTCAGCCCTAAAGTACTGATAACTCCGACCTAAATAAATACCTTGACTCTAAAGGACTGATAGCTCCATCCTAAATGACTGA